>NW_006160129.1:1033903-1041059 GCF_000334495.1 Tupaia belangeri chinensis
GAGTGCACGCGCCCTATAGCGAAAACCTCTCCAAAAAAAAAAAAAGAAAAAGATTCATAGTCTAAGGGGTAATGAGTAGCATGTATTTTAAAAATTTTACATATATAGTAAAAAAAACCTTACTTGAAAGGTAAGAGTAAGGTTAAATAGCAAGCATGTTCATTAACACCCAGCGGCCTATAAATCACACTGGTCTTAAGAGAGATTTTTCTTCTCAAGTGTTATGCTTCATTTAGAGCTGCTAAGTCAGAAACCAAAGTAAACACTGGCAAGATCCAAGTAAATGTTATTTTAAAAAATGGGAAAATCATCACTGTAACTTAGTTTTACACTGGATGTGTGATTGTGCAAGTAATACAGTAAAAAAATTTCAAAGAAAAATTTAGAGTCATAAGCTATAAAAAATAACTTTTAAACAGGTTTTTGAAAAGTATAATAGACAGATATGTAAGAAATCTAGGCCCTGCCTCATCCAACAAAGTATTTATAAAAGCAGATTTAAAAAAGATGATCAAAGCCAGGGCCAGCCTGTGGTACGTTGATTAGGGTAGCTGGATCCCATATGGGCAACTATAAGGTTAGCGTCCCAGACCCGGTGGCTTGTAAAACGTGTGGGTGTGTGTGCATGTCCAAAATCCCAAGAGGAGAACAGAAGGGATTGTGGCAGGGCCATCCTCCCAGGGGATGCTTTCTCACTGTCTTTCTTGTGCTCTCCTTCCACCCAGGCAAGCACACGCACTCTACAGCAAAATAGAAAAAGATGGTCAAAGTCAAATAACTCAGTTACAAAGGTGATGGAGAAAGCAAATAAAAAAATAAAGTGGAAAGTAAAGATGTCATCTTGAGATCAAGGAAATAATAAAAATAAAAGTCATATTTCAGAGAAGTAGAAATTCCAGTTAAGTATCTCAAACTATTTAAAATTCAGAAGGCTATTAATAAAATATAAATACCTCCTTAATAATCCAACCTCACTGTTTTGTTACTGTATAGTAATAGAGCATTTTGTTTATGAGTAACTGAAAATTACTAATTTGTACAAAGTACAAAAGCATATACATAAATTAGAAAACAGTATATTACTCTTAAATAATTCATACAAGATTAATCTAAAGCTTAGTTTTCAGAGTTTGGTTTCCTTCTCATAGCTTGATTCAAAGGTAAAACCGGGACTGGCAGTTGGCGTAATGGCTATGTCACTGGACTCACAGGTAGTTGACCATGGTGCAAGTCTCGGACCTGGCGACTTAAACTCATGTCGGGCACGTGCATGTGTGCCCGAGATCCCAAGAGGAGAATGGAGGAGAAGGGACTGCAGCGTGGCCATGCCTCCTGGGGGGGGGGTGATTTCTCGCATTCTGTCTCTTTCTGGCCAGCTCACGCACACGCCCTATAGCAAAAACCTCTCCAAAAACAAACAAACAAAACTCAAACGTAAAACCAAAAGCCTAGTAAAAAGACACGTCCCTGGGGCCAGCATGCGGTGTAGTGGCTATGTTGCTGGACTCCCACATGGCCAACCACAGTTCGAGTCCCGTACTTGGTGGCTTCAACTTCAAGCCAGGTGCATATGTATGCATGCCCCAAATCCTGAGAGAACAGAGAAGGGACTGTAGCATGGCCATTCCTCCCGGGGGAATGATTTCTTGTTCTCTTTGTGCCTCCTGCAAGCACATGCACTCTATTGCAATAATCTTTCTAAAAATAAAAATAAGATAAACCTCCTCATGGCTTAGTGGTGAAGGGAGCCAAGTCCCACCTGGCTGACCATGGTTCAAATCCTGGCCCCACTACTTTGAAAAATACACTGAGTGCATGCATATGTGTGTAAGCCTGAAATCCCAATAGGATGGAAAAATGGAGAAGGGACTGTGGCCTGAATGTACTCCATGGGAAGATGTTTATGCCTTCTCTGTCTCTCTAGCAAGCACACATATTTGCAGATAATTAAAAAAAATCTTCCCAAAGAATGGCTTATTAGCTTTCTTACTTTTCCTTATTTTAATTGCCAGAGGGTGCATGCACTCACCAAAGAGAAACTGGGGGAGCAACAGAGCAAAGAGGGAGAAGGCATCCCTCAGGGAGGCATATTCATGCCTCAAACCCTGCTCTGTTTTTCTATTCTGTTGGAATTTGAGGCATACATGTACACACGTCTGGTGTGTCTTTCCAACCACTGAGGCTGGGATTCAAATTGTGTAGCTGGCCATGAGGGATCTAGTTCCCTTAATCACTAGGCTATGGGTCAGTTCACAAATTGCTTATTAAGTGTGATAATGGTGTTATGGTTATTTAAGAAAATGTACATTCTTTTTAAAGGATATACTTATATATGTAATTAACTGACAAAATCTAGGATTTGCCCTAAAATATTTCAGAAGGAAGAAATAAAAATAGATGTTGGAGAGGTCAGCAGGTGGCATGGTAGTTAATGGTACTGGATTCCCATGTGGCTGTGGTTTGAGTCCTAGATCTGGTGGCTTGCTCTCTCACTTTCCCTTTCTCTCTCTCTGGTCCAATTAAAAACTAGTAATAACAAATGAAATTAAATACATAATTCTTTAAAAAAAAATAGATGTTTGGGGATCAGCAGTTGGCATAATAGCTATGTCTCTGGACTCCCATGTAGTTGACCATGGTTTGAGTCCTGGACCTAGTGGCTTAAACTCACACTGGGCACGTGTGTGTGCATGCCCAAAATCCTGAGAAGAAAATGGAGGAGAAGGGATTATGGCATGGCCATCCCTCCTGGGGGGTGATTTCTTACTTTCTGTCTCTCTGTCTCTCTCTGTCTTTCTGGTGAGCACATGCACCCTACAGCAAAAACCTCCACCCCCCCCCAAAAAAAATAGATGTTTGAGGAAAAAAACTGTTAACTGCAAAATTTTATACTGGGTGATGGAATCATTATACTACTCTAATTTTGGGTACATTTGAAAATTTTTTGTAATAAAAATAAATGTCTCATGTTTTATTTTTTTGTTTTGTTTATAATTACTAGCCTCTTTTCTTATTTTTCTTTCTTTTTTTTCTTTTTTTAAGATTTTTGCCATAGGGCACATGTGCTTGCTAGAGAGAGACAGAGGGAGAGGGAAAGTGAGAAATCACACCCCAGGGGAGATGGCCATACTGCAATCCCTTCTCCTCCATTCTTTGGATTTTGGGCACACACATGGTGGCATGTTTTTCAAGCTGCAGGGTCCGAGATTCAAACTGCAGAGTATGCCATGTGGGATCCAGCACTTAAACCACTGTGTCACCTGTGGGCCAATCCTTATCCTTTTAAAATTTTTATTATTCTTTTTAGAAGAGTGAGTACATCCTATTTCTATGGAAGGTGACATTCATCATTGAACTCTCAGTCAAACATTAAAAATCTGCAAACGTGGAATACAACTTTGAACAGGAGAGAAAAAGACCTACAAGATTCTTAAGAAATGAGATACTCGAGAGACATCAACAAACCTATAATGAAAACCCAAACAAATGATCCAGGGAAATCATTCAAAAATGTTTTTGAAAAATGTTAGAAGGCAGGATATTAAATGAGATCTAATATTTAATTAAAACTTCCAGTATTCCTACTCTAAGGAATTTATAAATTACTTTCTTAGATAACAAAATTTTTCCTGGTTAACTACAGGCCTGGAGGCAAAAAGCAATGAGCTCTGCACCTGGTATGTTGTGTCTGAAGTCTCGGGTGGCATTTAGCTAGAGCTGTCACATAGCCTCGAGCACTCAGATGAGAGCTACAGCCCAAGGGAGACAGGAGCAGGAGACCTAGAGCTGCAAATCCTGTGTGCAGAGATAAAACCGCCTTCCATGCTAGCGAAGCCAGGGGAGAGGACTCTGTCAACCCAAAGGCAGATGCCACTAATCACGGGAGGCTGCGAGTAAGATAGAAGTGAAGAAAAACAAATTATAACCTGAAGGATGTCAATAGCATCTAACTTCGAAAACCTCCATGTAACGGGCAACATTTCATTTCCGCACAAATATTACAGAAATATGCAAATAACTGAATGGCCTTCACAAAGTCCTAATGGAAACATCTATGTAGAAACACCTTATTCTCCCCTTCTAAGGTTCTTATTAAGCAGCTTAATTTTATTAATAACTAAGCTACATTTAAATGGCATGGAGTATCTATGGGGTGTTATTTGGTATTCCTGTTTCCAATGTTCTTTCCTTCTCTGAAAAATCTTTATGAAATTACTTCCTTTTTTCATTTTAAATACAGTAGACCAACTTTTACCTAAGAGCTGTCATGTACACTGCAGTGCCACTCAATCAAGACAGAATTAACCTAAGGAAGTATTTAAAAATCCCTACTCATGACATTATAATCAAGGCATATGTGAATTAGTCACAGTAAGCAGTGACAGCTGACAAGGAAATATTTCCTCTGGCTTTCTTCAATGACAATATCTGCAAGTACTGTGTGAGAATGAATAAGTATCAAGCAGTGATACCCATTCAGCAGATGAAGTGTAGACAACAGTTGATTACAAAAAATAGGATGAGATCTTAGATACGCCATCATCCTCTTCATTTTGCAGAACATTCAACGCACCCCAAAACTACAGAGCCGCTTACTAAAAAGACCTAGGTCACAACCCAGACCACAGCTTTTTCCTTTCCTTCTCTATGCTGGCTAATTACCAGTCTGTGTCTCTAGAGACCACTGGTTCCTCTTGTCTTTTTAAAATTATTTTTAATTTTATTTATTACTTTTTTTTTTTAATTTGACCTGAGACAGAGAAGGAAAGTGAGAAAGCAAGCTGCCAGGTTTGGGATTGAAATCACTGTTAACCATGTGGGAGTCCAGTGCCTTAACCACCAAATCACTCTCCAGTCTTCCCTTTTATTTCATTTATCAATTAATTAATTTTTATTTTGCCACAGGCCACATGCTCTTGCCCGAGAGAAACAGAAAAAGAGAAGGAAAGTGAGAAAACAGCCTCTTGGAAAGACGGCCATGCCATAATCCCTTCTCAATTTCCTCTTGGAATTTTGGGCATGCATGCACATGTGTCCAGCATGTTTTTCAAGCTACTGGGTCTAAGGTTTGAATTGCACAATCAGTTATGTGGGATCCAGTCACCTTAACCTCCACGCCACCTGCTAGCCATCTCTCTATCTGAATTTTATGACTTCAACAATCTCAAGAAAAATTTCTTAATGCAGGCTCTGAAATTCAAATATTAATGTCTGTAAATCCAGAGGGAAAAGGAAAAGATAACACACATGCATGTACAATTAGCTCTTATAAAGAGATTAGAAACCATTGTGCTAAAGCTCTGGTCATGGGCCTCTTCACTCCTAAGTTCTTTTCCAGACATGAATGGCTGACACCTGCTGTTCCCTTTACTACTCTGTGATCGTTAGGCATAACAGGCGTCAAATATTATGTGGCATTAGTAACAATTCAACCTTGATTTCATAAAAGGGGGAAGAGAACAACAGACTCAGGCCTCCTTAAAGCAACACAAGCACACAGGTGCAAGACTGTCAAGCATTTTATACTCAAAAAGGCAAAACCACAGACAAATATGCTAGCTGTAATGCTAAATGTGCCCTACATGTGATCCACCATGCAGAGAACACTACGTTCCAAAACTAATGAATATGCCTTTATTCAGCTGGGCCCAGTTCCTACTGCCCATGTGGAACACTTCAGAAGAGAGGCAGCAGCAACTCTGCTCGAAGTTTAATAAAAGTCTACCTAAACAGTGCCCCCCAAGACCCAGAAAGTATTCTAAAGTGATATGGAAAATAGCAGTGTCTTCCTAAATGAAATTCTGCTTAAAAACTATACAAAAGGGCAGATAATAGGCACGTTCAAATAGCTATTGTAAGCAGCCTGTATTTTTTACCTTTATGTAGAATGAGAATGAGAAAACTGGGATGGAAGATTTCAACCAACACTGGAATGCTGTTTTTTGTTATTTTTAAAGTCCATGGTGAAAATAAGCCAAAGAGATGAAAATTTTAAATGAAAAAAATACAGCTTTTGAAGAAACACTGTATAACAAGAAAACTATCCCAGTATGAACAAATAAGCAAAAACCCTGGAAAGTCAAGAGAAGCAAGGTGAAAGTAAACTGGAATTAGGTGTGCAATGTGATACAACAAGAACGGTCAGAGCTATTTTTAGCATCATACAAGTAACAGGTGACAGAGCTCAGAAGGGGAAGCTGGCTTGTCACGCTGGTAAGACTGCTAGCTCACAACCAATAGAAATGATCAGCACACAGCAAAGAAATAGGCTGTCAGGTATACCTAAGAGATACGGAAGTGATAAAGAAATGATATGGGAGCTAGCCCAATAATTTAAATAGAAGCTTGAGATTAAAATATGCATATAAACAGAGAATAAAAGCTGTATTGTTATGCAGTATGGGAGGAAATTAAAAATCAAGTTTCTCACAAGGAACACTTCCTGAATAAATAACAATGTGAAAAAAAAAAATCAGTTATTTAACAAAAACAAGAGAAAACAAGCCCAGGCACATATGCAACAGTGGGTGTATATATAGCAAGAAAATTTGGCTTTGAAAGGTGACAAAACTATTGAGTTTCCTTCTCTCGTGTTCGTACCATGGTGACAAGTAGAAGTGATAGGCTCAGGTGCCACTAAGAGAGAGATGCTGGTGCCTGCAGAGGACGGAGTGCAGAATGGAGGGTCCCTCTAAAACACCCGAGAGATCACCTTTCAATACAACTGAACAACCTCATCAGATCAAGTGTTGAGTTTTAGGCCTTTTCCCATTGTCTTTTTTTTTTTTTTTTTTTTTTTTTGAGAGAGATGTTTGCTATAGAGCATGTGTGTTCACCCAGAGACACAGAGAGGGAGAAAGCAAGAAATCATTAACCAAGGGAGATGGCCACACCACAATCCCTTCTCCTCTAGGGAGATTGGGCAAGCACGCACACATGCCCAGCATGAGTTTCAAGCTGCTGAGTCCAGGGCTTGAATTGTGGTCAGCCGTGTGGGAATACAGTGCCTTAACCACTTAACCACCGACTGGCCTCTCTGGTTGTCTTTTGAAACATGAGTGGGGCTGAAGCCAGCAGATGGTGTGGTGGTTGGGCTGCTGGACTCCCACATGGCCAACTGCAGTTCAAGACCCAGACCTGGCAGCTTGCTTTCTCT
>NW_006160129.1:1041440-1074529 GCF_000334495.1 Tupaia belangeri chinensis
TATATATATATACAGTCCCTTCATATATATACAGACACATAGGTGTAAACTGTTCTTTAAATACCTGAGTCCATGCAATATATGGAGGGCATCTTTATGAGTACAGCCATTCCTCACTGAATGACCTACCTTATTAACAACTGCTCACATCCTCTAAAAGGGGGACGCCCTTTCCTCTGTCTGCATGCGTCTCAGGAATCCCCTTTTTTCAGCCTCTGTCTCATTGTTGTGGTCAGTTTATATTCACTACTCAAAGCATTCGCAATCACACAAGACTACATATTTAATTTGTAAATCTGTACTTTACTGTATACCAACACTAGCATTCAGAATAAATAAAAACAATTATGCCAGATTTCTATTATGGTGTATCTTGTCACTTTCTGACACTGCTTTTTGTATGAACAGAATTACATTATTTAAATGTGGTGTTGCATACCTATTTAAGAATACACACCCTACTGAGCCACAACACACCACAAGCCAGCCACCTTTAAGCTCCTCACTTATCAACCAATTTGATTAACAACCTAGTTGGAGGAATGGAACTCAGTGGCTAAGTAAGGAGTGCCTGTACACACAAGATCTCTTTTTAATTAGTGCCTGCATAATACTGATATACCATAATTGAAGCATCCATTAATAACTAGGTAGGCTGTCATTTTTCTTGCTATTACAAATCTCTTGTATACTTCTTTTTTTTTTTTTTTTTAAGGTTTTTACCATAGGGCACAGTGTGTGTGCTTGCCAGAGACAGTGAGAAGGAAAGGGAGAAACAATTCCCAATGGGGATAGCCATTCCTCAATCCCTTCTCCCTTATTCATTTCTTGGGATTTGGGGTACATGTGTCTGGCATGAGTTTTAAGCCACCAGGTCAAGGACTAGAACCACACTTGGCCACATGGGGAGTCCAGCGCCTTAACTACCACACCATCTGCTGGCCTTTCCTTAATTCTCTTAGAGACAAGACTAGTCGGTTAAGTCTCACTTAACTCATCAGATAGGTAAACTCCAAACCCAGAAGATTTTAGTCCCATATGGCATCATGAAATCAAATAACAAGGAGTATCTTCCCTACATATCTAAACACTTAAAAATATATATTTGTACTTTAAAGTCTGTGCCCCAAACAGGATATAGGGCTAGTTTATTTCTTAGATAAACATGGTATCTTAAATAGCTCCTTATTTCAAACTACTTTTGCTATTACAGTATATAAAATAATGAGCTCTCACAAAAGAATTACAAAGATTTAAGTCCCTCAACAGATAATCAAGATTTTGAGAAATATACATTACTTTCCAATTTACTGAAAGTCAGAGTTTACCATGACTACTTAAAAAAAGATCTCATAGAAGATAATCCGAATGTATGGAACATAATTTAATATATATAATAAACACACTCTAGTGGCGAGACAGTGGTGCCACAGTAAAGTAAGACACCCTTCAAGGCTAATCCACATCAGAAGTTTCCAGGTTTATGTTCAGAGACTTCCCAGGAACATACTGGGCACCCTCAAGTAATCATGATCCTGGGCTGGCTGAGGCTGAGGGGTGGGCAACTGTGGGTGTCCTGATAGCAACAGGGGGGTGCCTGTCTCTGTCCATCTCTTACTCATGGAAGAAATAAATAAAAACTTAAAAATAAATAAATAGATAGAGGTCCAGTTGGTGGCGTACCGGACTGCAGTTCTGGAACCACATGGCTGAATGCAGGTTCAGATCACCAGGCGGGTTAACCTCAAACATGCTGGGCAGGCATGCGAGCACCCAGGGTCCCAAGGAGCTGCAGGGCTGGGGAGAGGGGATCATGATGTGCCAAGTCCCTGTTGGGAGTGCTCTCTCTCATACACATGTACGTGCTATCGTGAATAAAAAAAATTTAGAAAATAAATAAAATTACAATTTATGGGAACCAGCAGTTAGCGTAATGCCTATGTCGTTGGATTCCCATGTAGTCGACCACGGTTCGCATCCCGGCCCTGGTGGCTTAGAACTCACGCTGGGCATGTGTGCGTGCGTACCCAAGGTCCCGAGAGGAGAATGGAGGAGAAGGGATTGCGGCGTGACCATCCTCCCTGGGGGGTGATTTCTCGCTTTCTGTCTGTCGGTCTCTGTCTGGCAAGTGCACGTGCGCTATAGCAAAAACCTCTCAAAAATTTTTTTAATTTATAAAAGTGGCAGCTAAGGCATTTATTAAATAAATTAACTTACACTCCTATATATGTTTTGATTTTCTGGTTTCAAATATTATCAAATGGGTTTCTCACTGGAATACCAAGTTTTCTACCTTTCTCCCAAACTCCTTCTCCTACCCATGGTACACTGTTATATCACCACTGTTGGTCAACAATATTCAGAGATTACACTATGACCATGTAAATATTTTGTACTTTTGAGTCATATAGCATTTTATGAATAATTTCTTTTCCCTTTTCAGTACTTTTTCCCAAGGAAACAGTGACTGACTTAAAAAACTAATTCACCCCTATACACTGACATAACTGGCTCAACATGTTTAAACAAATCATGCCTGAGGTATGCAGGTCAGTGCATACCCCAGGCATATACTGGCTGAATGGCAAAGGAAGGGGGCCCGGGGAATACGCTGGTCGGAAAGCTAGACAGGAACCATTACCTGTCTGCAATCTGCCCACAAATAAGGGTTCATTTTACTAAGAAGCAACCACTAACACTACTTTAAAAGAAACAGAAAGCATTGTCCACGACTAGACTCCCATGTTGAATACTGACAGAGGACAACTAACTCCTAATATCTGACTGCAACTCTCTGCTACTTGTACAAAATTATCCAGTTTCAGCTCCCCTTTCCCAAGGATTCCTTTCTTGTCTAAGAATCAAGATTTCATCATAAAGCAAGTCCTGACTTCTAGTGATTGGAGAGTAGGCTCATGAGTCTGAATCTCAAAAGAAAAATGTTTCTAGCAGTTGGTGTAATGGCTATGTTGCTGGACTCCCACGTAGTCGATCTTGGTTCAAGGCCCAGGCCCAGTGGCTAAAACTTACACTGGGCACGTGTGTGCGCGCGCGCCCAGGATCCTGAGAGGAGAAGGGATTGCAGCGTGACCATTCCCCCTGGTTGGGGGTGATTTCTCACTTTCTGTCTCTGTCTTTCTGGCAAGAGGACATACCCTATAGCAAAAAGTTCTTTAAAAAAAAAAAAAAAAAAAAAGAGTCTGAATCTCAGCTCAGTCATTCGCCTGTCATGTGATCTCAGGCAGGTGACATACCCTCTCTGTGCCTTGGTTTCCACAACGTAAAAAGGGAGAGTAACTATTTCACAGTATTAAGGAAAGGCTATTTGTTATTATTATTACTCCAAAAACACCGTCTTCCGATTTAATGAGGTGTATCTATCAGTATAATCTATCTTAGTTATCAACCTACATATCTGAAATTACATCTCCTCAACTTGGGAGACTTTGTACATTTAATACACTTAAGTTTTTATTATTTTGATGTTGGCAGTTGCTAAAGAGGGGTTCATTCACCTGTAACTTATCCCAAAGATGGCATTTGGCCCAACTTCCCTGCTGGGACAGTCCCCTCCTAATTCTTTACATTACTACTTCTTCTTTTCAGTAACAAATGCTAGCAGCAAAGGGTTCTTACAACGAACAAAACACCATTGACACCTTTTGTACTGACACACAATCCTCACAACAGCCCTAGGAGATAAGTTATTACAACACAGACAGTCTAACAGCCTGCCCAAGCTCACTGGGCGGATAAGCTGGAGAGCCAGGACCAGAACCCCTGTGGTTGAGCTCAAGTCTGTGCTCTCAGCCCTCCTATACTGTCTTTCTATAAAGACCAGAGAGCTTCTGGAGAGGAGTGTCACATATTCAGGCTTGTTCTGACTAGGAAGATTAACTCTAGTGATAGATCGCAGAGCCTGTGAGAAAAAGAACGGTGGGAGGAGGGCCACAGAGGCTGGCGTGCAGACAGGTAGAGGAGCTGACAGGCAGCAGAAGGCTAGAAAGGAAGCTACATTTCAACAAGATTTCCAAGAACTAAACGAACCTGATGAATAACTGTATGTGAAGGAGAGGGAGGACTCAAGAATATCTGATGTTCCCAATCTGGCAAATGACACTGCTCTAACAAACATAAAGGAGACGGCAGGAGAAGGAGCAAGTCTGGAGAGGTAAGAGTGATAAGGGGTATTTAAGGTGATGAGACACCAACAACTACATCAGGTAGTAAGTGTTCACCCATCTCCATCCAGCCCTACTTCTTCAAAGGGAGATCTTTAAGAGGGGAATGAGCACATGAAAGGTCATAAATAAATGCTGAACAACTGAATAAAAAATAACTTCAGATTTATACTGGTCTAAGGAATTATTAAATATCTGAGTGATCACTCAATAAAACCCTTCTTCCAGGCAAGTAGCCTGGGGCCTACCTCATCAAGGCAGAGGAGGTTTCAGAGGGGCATGAAGTGGCCCAGCTGTGGTGGCACTGCAGTACTGCAATGCTCTGCAATGCTAGAGGCACAGGAAGAACTTGGCTTGGTTCTAAGTCAACCAGGCCAGGACTCGCATGTCCAAGATCCTGACTGGCTGGGAATCACAACGTGAGACTCTGCTTAGAGTTCCTCCCACCTTCTTGTTTCCTTCTTCTCTTTTTCCGTTCTCCTTCCTTTCCTCCTATTATTCTCTCTCTTGAAGGAAATAAACTTAACGGAAGAGAAAGAATTAAAAAAAAAAAGTGTTAATGCTGGGCTCTAGTTTCAGACTGACGAAACTAGAATCTGCATATTTCAGGGTCAGCCAGCGGCATGGCGGTTAAGGTGGCTGAAACCCGCAGGGTCATCTACGCGGTGTGTGTCCCAGGTCCAGCAGCTTGAGAAACATGTCGTGGGTGTGTGCATTTGTGCCCAAAACATGGAGGAGAATGGAAGAGAAGGGATTGCAGGGTGGCAGGGTGGCTCTCTTCACTGGGGGGAGGGTACATTCTCACCTTTCCTTCCTCTTTGTCTCTCTCCAGCAAATGCACACACCCTACAACAAATTAAAAATACACACACACACACACATATATATAAATACATATATATATATTTTTTTTTTTTCCCCCCAGCAGATGGCATAGCAGTTACTTCGCTGGATTCCCACATGGTCAACCACGGTTCAAGTGTCAGACACACTGGCTTGAGAATCATGCCAGGCGCGTGTGCGTGCATGCCCAGGATCCTGGGAGGAGTATGGAGGAAAGGAGATTGTGGAGTGGCTGATCCCCCTGGGGGACAAGTTTCTCACGTTCCCTTCCACTGTCTCTTTCTCTCTCTCCAGTGAGCACACATGCCCAATGGCAAAAATCTTTTCTTTTTTTAAATGAATAGTCTGTCTCAACAGTTGTGCTGGAATAAGTTAGATTAACCAGAAGAAGATAATGATAGAGGTGCTAATGATGAAAGTGCAGTGAAACATGACACTCTGAGGCTGACCCACATGGGAGGGTTCCACGTTCATGTCCAGAGACCTCCTTGGTTAGACTGGGCACACATGTGCTTGTGGACTGGTGTAAGCTGGGGGACCTAGTTGAAGGCGCTCCATTTCTGTCTGTCTCTCTCACAGAAAGAAAATAAAATAACTTAAAGAACAATAGTCAATAAGACTATGTGGAAATTCTCAGTATGATATGATACAGAAAATGTTCAATATGGATGTATTCTAGACTCCCTGAGGATAGAAACCCAGGCAAGGAGGGAACTTCCTAAAAGTGTCTGCAACTGTAGGATACATTTCACATGAGACTGAAATTTTAGGTTTTCTTTCGATCGTTATTTGTGAATGTTAACATTCCGGAAAGGAATATGCAAAATGAACATTCAGAATCAGGTCCTAATAGTACCAGTACAAAACAAAATCTATGCAAATCAGCATAGCAACAGCTGTCTAACTCCACTTGTCTGAGCGCACGCTATGACTGACCCAGCATGTCACATTCTTCCTCTTGGCCTCAACAGCCACACTGGTCTTCTCTCATTTCCTGAAACACAGCCAGATCTCTTCCTCCTCAAGGCCTTCGCAATGGCTGTTTCTCCTGGCCAGCCCTGACTTCCCTGCTCCTCCAGACGGCTTGCTATTCTTTATCCTTTATGGTCTTACCTGCCAGTTCCTCAAGACCTTTCTGATCTCATGTACACTCCCCCAGCAGACTCCCTCAGTAATTCTCTACTTTAGCCTACTGTCTATTTCCTCATACATCCCACCCAGAGTACTATTTTTTCTGTTTACATCCTCCCTCACCTCCAACAAAACTCAAGTTCCAAGAGGGCAAGAACCTCATCTGACTTGTTCATTTCAGACATTTTGCTAAATGCCTAGCCTGCAGCAGGTGCAAAACAAAAACAAAAACACCCAACTGGTGAAATGAGTAACGTGAATGGGTGCCAGGCTCTAGGTCGGACAGTGGGATTTGGAAATAACAGAGCATCTGCTTTCAAACAGCTCAGAGTTGAATGGGGAAGTAAATGAGCCACTAATTACAAAAAGGAAGATGAAAGGAACATGATAAGGGGTACCCAGAGGCAGTAGGAGGCACAGGGAAGGTGCACCTATCCTAACCCTGGAAGGGAGAAAGCCCAAGGGTGTCTTCAGGAGGTGATGATGCTGGCTGCACTCAAGGGAGATTAGCATTTTACAAGGCAGTCACGATGAAGTTCTCTCCAAACACATGAATTAAGATGGTCCCTTCGGAGTTCAACCTCAGAGCAACACACTATGACTAAGAGTAGAGGGGCGGAAGCTGGCAGAAAGAGATAGCTTGGCTTCCTGCATAGCAAGATTCAAGCACAGCCAAAGGGTATGTATTCACATATATAAAGAAACACGGCACCTGAGGAGGCTCACCCCTGCAAGCTCCAAAGAAGACAAAGTCTGGCAAGGACCAGTGAAGCAACTGGGTAGGAGAGAAAGAGGAGCCTTTGCTCAGACATGAGTTTTCTGCTCCTAACAGATCTCTCTAGCATGAGGAGGCATCACCAGGTCATCAGGTCACTATGCACTTGATTGTCTCCTTGCTTCTATTCTGATTCCTTCTCAAATAACCTCCTAGTTGAGGTACCGGCTCCCACCTGTGTCTACCTGGACAGAAAGAACACAGAAAATTGTACATTGGCTTTCCAATTTCACTGTTCACACAGTTATGAGCTCGGTTAATTTGAGCCCAGCAAAGTGAACCTGCTCTTAGTTTAAGAATGGCATACTTGGAGGGGGAAATGTCAGGGGGGCCACCTCTTCCAATAAAACTGGCCTGAATTCAGAAAGAAGAGAAAGAATTTAAGAAAAATTCTTAAAGATCATTGTTCCAAGGGGGATTTTTTTTTTTTTTTTGAGAGAGATTTTTGCTATAGGGCGTGTGTGCTCACCAGAAAGACAAAGAGAAACAGAGAAACAGAAAGCAAGAAATCACCCCCTCAAGGGGGGATGGCCACGCCACAATCCCTCCTCCTCCATTTTCCTCACAGGACCCTGGGCACACAAGCACATGCGCCCAGTGTGAGTTTAAGCCACCGGGTCCGGAACTCAAACCGCAGTTGACTACCATGGGAGTCCAGAGACATAGCCATTCCACCAACTGCTGGTCCTCCAAGGGGGATTTTTAATTGATGTAAAATTTATTTTTACTTGTTGAGACAGAGAGCACAAGAAAGAAAAGAAGGGAGGGAGACAGACAGACCGCACTCCCTACAGGGTCTGATGCTGTGATTCACCTCCAGCCTTTGCCAGCCCCAGATGATGGGCAGGCACATGCCCTGTGCACTCAGTGAGGTTTCTAAATGTGAATCTGGAACCTTCCCATATGGGTCAACCTTAAACAGCATCAAGGGGCCTGCCCATGGCATGCTGGTTGAGGGGGATAGATACCACATGGCCAGCTGTGAGGTTCAAGTCCTGGACTTTGCAGCTTGAGAAACACACTGGGTATATGTGCATACAAGCCCAAAATCTTGACAGAATGGAGAAATGGAGAGAAGGAACTGCAGCGTGGTCATGCCCCATGGGAGGTGCTTCTTTGAGGATTTTTTTTTTTTTTTGATGGGGGAGAAGTTTTTGCTATAGGGCACGTACGCTTGCCAGAGACAGACAGAGAGACAGAAAGTGAGAAATCACTCCCCAGGGGGATGGCCACACCGCAATCCCTTCTCCTCTATTCTCCTCTCGGGATCATGGGCATGCATGTACATGCACCCAGCCTGAGTTTAAGCCACCGGGTCCAAGACTTGAACCATGGTCAACTACATGGAGCCCAGCAACATAGCCATTACGCTAACTGCTGGTCCCAAGGCCCAGGTTTTTTTTTTTTTTTTTTTTTTTTTAAGAGGGCCAGAGTGAAAGAGAGAGAGAGAGAAAGAGAGAAAGTGAGTAAGCAAGCCACAAGCTCCAGGACTCAAACCACAGTTGACCACATGAGAGTCCAACGCCCTTAACCACTATACCACCTACCAGCCCCCAGGAGGTGCTTCTTACTTTCCCTCTCTTGCTCTCTGTTTCTCTCCAGTGGGCACATGTGCCCTCTGGCAAAAAATTTTTTTAAAAAAGGGCATCACATTTTACCACTGCACCACCATCCTGCCCGATATCAAGGTTTTTGGCTTGAATTATTTGGGGATATTAACACTATCCAGCAAGTGAGGAATAAGAAGAGGCAAAAATCTTGTAAATAAATATATGTATTATTTAGGATACAACAAATATGAGCTCTCTGAAGAGCAGCTAAATGAAGACACCAGTTGGCATTTGGCCATCCAAGACTGATACTCAACAGGAATGGAATTACAATTCTAGAAACACATATTCAGGAATAGATGAAATCACCCAAGAAAAGTATGCCAACTCACAAGAGATAAAGGAACAACCGTGGAACCCTGAGCAGAAAACCCAGTGTATAAAGGATGGAAGAGGAGGAACCTGCACGGCAGGTAGAGAGGGGGAGGGAGTGGGTATCTAGAACTGCTTTCAGTATTTGTTATTATCTAATGTCAGCTTCCAATTTCTACAGAGGAAATACTAGTTTTAAACTAAAAACAGTTTGCTTATAGAAAAGTTAGTGAAATGATAGAAAAGTTCTTTCAGAACACCACAACATGGCTTCCTGGGACAGGAAAGAAACCAACAGAATACTCCCTCCTACCTCCTTAACACATTGCAAAAGTGCAATAAAGCTGATTGAAAGAAACGAACTTTCTTTGGGAACTTATTCGTAATGATTAATCCTTGCCAAAAGTCCGAAGTCCATGCTGTCAACCAGCTTTGGATGAATTTTCAAAGCAGAGATATAATCTCCACTGTGCATTTTAATGACTAACACTGATTCTAAGACGTTACTACACATCTAGACCCTGTGAAAGACCAAACCTCAGTCTCTAAGAGGTGATGATGCAGGACATATGAGCCTCTCAGCAGTGTCACTGAGACTGCGACTCACTGTGTTGGAACAGCTGCTCAAAGTTTTATTGTCATCAAGAGCCATTAAGGCCTTTTTGTTGTCGTTGTTTCTTTTTTTGGAGCAAAACTAAATGCTGAAAACTGGGATGTACATTTCCCACCCCCATCATAGTTTACAATATTGTTGGGGAAAAGCAAACAACTGCATAAAAAACCTGAGATTTCAACACCAGTTACAGAAGTGCCAAATAAGTGATATGATTGGTCAGGTGGGGGGAGGGTGATCCCCAAAGACTGCATTATAAAAGAAAATAGGCCTTGAGCCACTGGATCTGCTCACCCGAGAGAGACAAAGAGAGGGAAAGTGAGAAATCATTCCCAGGGGGATGGCCACACCACAGTGCCTTCTCCTCCTGGGAGTCTGGACATGCATGCACATGTACCTAGCATGATCTTCATGCTGCCTGGTCCAGGACTCAAACCAAGGTCCACCATGTGGGAATCTAGCCCCTTCACCACCATACCACCTGTTGAGCCAGACTTGAAAGGAAAGGCAAGACAATGAAGACAAGACGGAAAGCAGGGTAACAGAAATACTGTAGGCAGGGCAGACATAAGCAAAGGCACAGATGCAGGAACTGTGCCTGGAAACAGCTGATCAGTTTTAGTGGTTTGAGTAGCCAGGCTGTGGTAGATTTAGGTCAGAGAAGTAGACAAGATGGTCCAGGTCAGTCAGAGTTCTGTATTTATCCTGTGCACAGCATACAGACAAGTGAAGGTTTCATGCATAAGTGGATAGTGTATGCAAAGCTAGATTTGGGAAAAAATTAATCTGGCAACTGTGTACAGAAGGAGTGACAGGGCATCATGATTGCAATGGGGTGTGCATTTATTAAAAACTTATCAAACGCTGGGCCGGCTCTGTGGCAAAGCAGTGGTAGGCTGTTGAAGAGATGCTGGATCCCATACAATGACTGGTTGAAATCCCTGGCCTGGTCAGCCTAAAACGTGCTCGGCACACACACAAGTGTCCAAGGTCTGATGGGCTAGAGGACTGGAGGAACAAGATTATGGCATGATCAGATCTTTTGGAAGATGTCATGTCTCTCATTCTCTCTCATATGCATGTGTGCACAACATAGCACAAATAAAAGGGAAAAAATTACCAAATGTGTACATTAAAAATTGATGAAAAAATTGTTTTTAATTTCTTCCATGAGAGAAACAGAGAGAGAGAAAGACAGGTGCTCTCAACAGGGTCTTCATGCCTTCCCTCAGCCTCTGCCAGCTAAGAGCATGGGCAAACACAACCCAAGCAATAGATGCCCAGCCTACACACGGAAGCACTGAGACAAAAATCCAGAATCTTCCCTTTCACCTCAGCATCTTGGAACACTGCATTACCTCTGTGTCACTGTGGCTAGCCTAACACTGCTGAATTTTTTTGCATGTAAATTATACCTCAGTAAGATTATCTTTTAAAAATTTGCTACCGAATGTGTGTCATCTCTGGAGAAAAAGGAGAATGGGTGGAATGAGAAAGCACCCCCCAGGGAGAAGGGCCAATGCTGCAATCCTTTCTCCTCCAGTCTCTTGGGATTTTGAGCATACACGCACACATGTCCGCCTGCTGGGTCCAGGACTCAAGCTCCACAGCTGGCCATGTTGGAGCAAGCTGCCCTACCCATCTTGCCACCAACTGGCCCAGTAAGAATAATTTAAAATTAAAAAAAAAAAAAGAACAAAGGTTAAAAAAAGAAGACAAGAATAAGCTGATTATTAAAAATACAAGCTTAAAAAAAAAAAAAAAACTGTAAAATCCTGCACATCTATATACAAGAGGGTTAATTCAAACCAGCTAGTAACATATGCATCTCTTCCTAACTAGAAGTTCAGGGACATCCCGTTGGTAGCCTGAATACCGCAGAAATCAGCAAACGCTACAAATCGGGGCTTTCTCCCCAAGGGCAGTTGTTCAGTATTCACCAGCACACAGCACACCACTGTGTCATTTCTATACGAGGACTGGCTTAAACATGGCATCAAATGAAGAGTCCCTCGATATTTTCTTCTAACTCAAAATGATGACATAGTTCTGAAGCACCATTTCTTCATCTTACCATCAGTAGACAGTTATCAAAAAATATCAGATTTAAGAGCCTAACATTTTATTAGTTTGGAGAACTAAAGCATGCCTCTGAATAAGATAGAAACCTTTGTTTGCATCTCTCAATCAAGGTTTCTAGCTATTATGTGGTTTTCCCTGGGACTAACACCAATTGATGATGATAATGCATGAAAAAAAATCCCGCATTCACTGTTATAGCAAAGGCTAATTGCACAGGCCTATTATTGGAATATGCTTCCTTAGTTCAAACTAGCTGCATTTCAATAGAGTAAAGAGGATTTTCCATAGAAACCCTACTGTGAAAAGATGAACTTTGTCTTAACAACTTTAGTTGCAAAAACTATTCATTTATAGATGCCTATTTCACATCTCTGAAGCAAAATGGTTCATTTGTTATGCAGATTACTAAACACTTAAGAATAAAGAGGATTGTTCTTTAAAGGCTCCAGTTAACTATCGCAGAGGCTTGATCTCAAAACCATCTAAATATGACAGCAAATAATTGTTTCGAACCTTTCTGATTTAGCTGCAGAGATACACAAATAAGCACCTCCTTCCAGTTTTCCAACTCACTTTCCAGGGACTAAACTAGGGTTCTTCCCTCCAAAAAATCTGTCTTTAAAATGGTCCTTGGTTTTTATCTGTGAAGGCAACAACGGGAATACCAGGAGGCGGGTATAGCGAGGGGTTTAGAATGAAGTTCTCCACAGCAGGTCTAATTCTGTTGAGTCCTTAACAGTCTTAAACTTTGTTTCAAAAGTTCTTAAACCCACTATTTAGAACCCAAAAAATAATTTTTCAGGAATAAGAGCCAATTTAGGGGCTGTCAGGTGCCATGGAGGTTAAGGCAGCTGGATCCTACACAACACCAACTGAATTTCGCGTCTTGGACCTGGCGACTTGAAAATTATGCTGGGCACCTGGTGTGCCCCAAATCCCGAAAGGAGAATGGATTAGTAATTGCGGCATGGCCATGGCGGGGGTGAGGAGGTGATTTCTTTTCTCACTGTCTTCTCTCTCTAGTGCGAGAAGTTTTGCTACACACCCTGTAGCAAAAACTAAGAAAAAGAAAAGGCAGATTACTTCACATATATCTACAGTATACTACTTTACTTTGGAGTATTAGCCTTCCTCTCAGAAAACAAAGGCATTCAGAGTTCTTTTATTTTTTTTTGAGAGATTTTTGCTATAGGGTGCGTGCACTCACCAGAGAGACAGAAAGTGAGAAATCCCCACCCATGGGGCTGGCAGGTGGCGTGGTAGCTAGGGGCACTGGACAACCACGTGGCCAACCGCGGTTCGAGTCCTGGACCTGGTGGCTTGCTTTCTCACTTTCCCTCTCTCTCTTTCACTCTGTTCCTTTCTGGTTAAACTTAAATTAATTAATTAATTAATTAAATTAAGTAATTCTTAAAAAAAAAAAAAGAAAGAAAAGAAATCCCCACCCATGAAATGGCAACACCACAATCCCTTCCACATTCTCCTCTCAGGATCTTGGGCATGGATGCACACAAGCCGCCATGTGGGAGGGGAGTCCAGCAACATAACTACTGTGCCATCTGCTGGTCCCAAAAGGCATTCAGAATTCTAAATAGAGACTGACCCTTCACTGTCTGAACCTCATTACAACTGGAACCCCTCTCAGAAAGGGAAATAAAAAGACACAGGAGAAAAGATCATAAATAGGTACCAGCAAATGGCATAATGATTATGTTGCTGGCTTCCCACAGTCAACTGCAGTTAGAGTCCCTGACCCAGTGGCTTAAAACACACTAGGCTCATGTATGTGTATGACCAAAAGCCCAAGAAGAGAATGGAGGAGAAGGGATTGCAGAGTGGCCATCCCCCTGGGGAGTGATTTCTCACTTTCTCTCGGGCAAGCACATACACCCTATAGCAAAAATCTCTCTTTTAAAGAAAAGGCAAGGAAAGATCATAAATAACTATGTAACAGGACAGGCTCCACAGCACAGCAGTTAAAGGAACTGCCAGATTATCTTCCACGGGATTCTTGCAGTCCGAGTCCTAGCCCCAGCGGTTTAAGAAACACACCAGGTGCATATGCATGCATGCCTAACATCCCGATGGGAAGGAGAGATACAGGAAAAAAGACTGGTATGACCCCGGCACACTGGGATTTGCTTTCTCTCTCTTATGAGCACATGCATTCTTTGGTAATAAAATAAATACATAAATATAATTAAAGAAACATGAAAGAAACAGGGAAAAAATGCCCGGTAGAAAAAATGACAGGAAATGGGAAGAAATGTATTGTGTTCTGACAGGTACTGACATGCCCTGCCCCAGTGACAACAGGCTATTCACTAGAGAGGGGTACTTGGGAGTGAGCTGCCAGGCTGCGGAGCGCATGCACGCAGAGACTTCTGAGCCCCAGGCCTGTCCCCTGAGTAACCTTTGAATCATAGTCCCCAGCACAGGGTCTTTTCCTTAGGCTTTTAATTGCCCTGTAGAGTACAAATAAGGACCCTTTAAAGGGGAAAGCAAAATGTACATGTGGATCCACATCTCTATTAACAAAAACCTACCACTGTCCCCCATTCTTCACAATGCCCACGCCCAGATGTACAGCATACAGTTCTAGGCATTGAGGACAAAGGGATATACACAGAAACTATCCTCTAAGGAGCAGCTTTGAAGAGGTGGGAGCTGGAGCCACAAGCAAATAGAAAATGGTAACTGCTTATCACTGGGGAAAACAAAGGGTGCTATTAAAGCACACAGAAGGCGGAAAAGTGTCTAAGCCACATACGGCCATGGGGGAGGGGTGCGCTAGTTCACCAGAGGCTTTTGAGAAAGATGCAAGGCTTCAGGTAGACAATGAAGAATAAACAAAAGCCAGTCACAGGAGAAGGGGTCCCTGCAACAGTTGGGAACTGTCTTTCGAGAAGGCTGGTACACTGGGCCGGGTGGAGGTGAGGAGTAAAGTGCATCACTGTATCTTGGCTCTCCATGGTCAGAAGACACTACTGCTATCAAACTATCCAGTCCAGTCTGACACCAAGGCTGACCTCTCTGTCAGACTCTCCACTCAACTGACTTTTATACCACGGGCACTGAACAGCGGCTAAGGGGTTTTGGGGAGGAAGCGGCATGGTCAGATGCACTAAAAACAGGGTCACTCTGGCAGTAAAATGAAAGGCAGACTGGAAGGAGGCAAAGTCTAGATGCAGGGAGCACTGAAGTTGTGAGGTGATTTGCAACGTCCAGGTCTTGCCTGGAATTGAACCATCTGACAGTAGGGATGGAGAGAAATGGGGAAAGTAAAGAAGGCAGAACAAACAGGATGAAGGGAGGAGTCAAGACACAGGTTTCCGCACTTGGGGAACAGATGAGTGAACACACACACACACACACACACACACACACACACATGCGCAAGCGCACGTGCATGCACCAGACTGCAGTCTGAGTTTGGAAGAAACAACTCAACTGAAGATGCATGTGCATAAATCATTTTACAGCAAAGGATGAGTTAGTTACATGAAAAGAAGACTGAGAATGACACCCATGGAAAAATCCAGTGATTTTCTTTTTATATATTATTTAGCTTTGTTATTATTATTTATTTTGTAATCTGATTAGAGAGACAGAGAATGAGCCTATCCCTACTTGCTACCTCAGTTTCTCCAGCTGAGAAACAAAAAGTACATCATGTTTAAATGCAACACAAGCTTAAAAAGCTCATAAAGGTTAATTTTTCAAAATGTATGTTTACTTTTTTCTTTTATATTGCGACAAAGAAACAAAACAGATGTACTCTTGATGAAGTCTTCAGACCTTAATCCTCCCTTGGCCCTGCAGCTAGTTGGGATCAGAGCTGCACAATGGCACATGGTGGGAGACCTGGATGCAAACCCAGAGCCTTCCCACATGGCCTCCAGCATCATTCAGCAATGCCCCTTCTATCTATACCATCATGCCTGGGCCAAAAGTTGTACATTTGAAAACATTTTTAAAATTTCATTTTATTTATTCATTCATTTCTTTTTTCTTTCTTTCTTTTTTAATTTGACCAGAGAGAGAAAATAATAAAGCAAGCCACAAGGTCCAGGACTCAAACAGTGGTTGGGAGTGTACAGCGCCTTAACCACCACTCCACCTGCTTGTCCCAAAAGTTAATTTTTTATCAAAGCAATTCATACAAATTTCTGCTCAATCTTTAAATAATTTTACTCAACACAACCAAGTATATATCTGATTAAAGCAGAAATTTTAAAGCATATGAAAATCTATAACATAGGGCCGGCCTGATATCCTAGTGGTTAGAACAGCCAGATCCCACATAGATGACTCAGCCCCAGTGGCTTGAGAAACAGGCTGGGTACTCATGCGTGCATGCATGACTATGGTGTGACCATGTCTCATTGGGGGGTGTTTTCTCATTTTCTCTCTGGTGAGCACAAATACTCTGATAATTAAAGCTTTGGTAAGAGAAGAGACAGGAGACCAAGTCACCACTGTCTCTCTACCAGTACCATTTTCAGAACACCTACCATGTCCAGACGCCAATTCTGAGCACTTAACACCTGTCTACCTCCCGTGAGCCTTGTAATAGCCTATGAAGACATGCATACATTTTACAGATGAGAAAACTGAACCTTAGAAAAATTGAGAGACTCACCTCTAGTCATCTAGTAGGAAATGAGTAGGAGAACCAGGTCTGAGGCTCTGTACTGAACCACAGCCCCATCCCTCCTAGTTCGTCACCTATACTGAGGGAGATAATATCTGTAAAGGGTCAAACAGAACCTGGAACAACTAGGGTCACCTATCTGCTTCTTTTCCTCCCTTGGAACTCAGTGCCAGTCTTAGAACCCAGGCTGGTGTCACTGGACTGTGGAGGTAGAGCCCATCGGCTGTGCTGATGGGCTCTGGCTGGACAGCCTGGAAACCACTGTACTGTCAACAGATAACACATTCCAAGTTCTCAACAACCACCTCACAAATCAACTTTTAAACACTCCCTCCATAAAGGTAGGGCAGTCAACGCGAGAAATAAAAAGATCTTTGTAAATCGGATATTACAGTAATGTACTCTAAGAGGTCATTTGATACACTCAGTGGAAAGAACATAACTTTCACTTCAAGCTGTCCCAGGTTTGAGTTCAGGTTTCAACACTAGACTTAGGATAGTAAATTACTTATCTTCTCTGAGCCTGCTTTCTCCTTGCCGTGGTCTGGGAATTATCAGACTATAACATAGAGTTCAGCAGTCCTGACTCAAAGCTCCCAAGTTGAACAGGCTGAGGTCATCACCCAGCTCTGCACTTCCTTGGCATGAGCCTGGGGCCTAAGCCCCAGGTTTCTCCTCTGTAAAACAGGAAAAGTGAAAACGGTACCTACTTCTTGGGGTTATTCTTTGAGGATTGAAAGAGAGGTCTAAAGTGCCAAAACACAAAGAGTCTGGCAATGGATGCACTTAAATGTCAGCTGTTACTATTATTACTGATTTCGCTGGCACAAAGCAAGCACTCCAGAGAGGCTTTGCATCAGTTTAAGTTACAGACCAAGTGTCGGCATGCAACCCTCCTAGCCCTGATCTTTCCTGGAGGGGAAGTCACCTCTTTCCTGAGGCTGTGAGCCTCACCTTCATGGCCTTAAAGGAGTGGCAGAAACATAGTCTGGGACGAAAACCACTGCTCTGGCTCCCTTCTGCTAAAGGGCAGGAAGAGCTCTTCATTTGCTGTCTCAAACTTTAAAATAAACACTAAATACTATTACTGGTATTTTCGACACAAGGATGTTTCAGACAACATCCTTAACCTCTAACAAAATAAACTATTTTCCTCACATACGGTTTTCAGAGCACCAGGAAGAAACATGGAAACAGAAAGGCATCTGTTTAGGAGCAGAATCTCAACTGGAAAACAGCCTGCCTGCACCTGGGACCACAGGCAGAAGCAAAGCAGCTTGGCTAAGGGGCCTGGACCTTAAATATGCCTGTCCTCCCAAAGAACTCCCTCCACCCTCAGCACACAGCCAGTTACCTCTGAGCCCCATATGCATCTCAACAGCCATAAAAAATGTTGAATTCCACAGATTTTTCTTTGAATCATTAATTCAAGATAAACAGACCAATGGCAACACAAAGACAATTTCTAAAAAAAAAAAAAAAGCTCCTTGACCTTTACTGGTCTCATAAGTCCATCCAGCTAAAATGTACTTTTCACATCGAGTTCAATTATTAAAGACAAGACAGAAGAAATCTATAAAACCCCGTGACTCTTGGAAGGCTTTCTCAAATGCATTTTAAATTTTCAAATGGCTCATATTCCTGCACCTGTTAATTTTTCTTCAAATGACTTCAGCTTTTTTTTTTTCATAGGCGTATAATCACATTCATTCCAGGACTCTAATATCCTAAATGCAAAGTTTTAATGGACATTATAACCAGCTGAACACAAAAGTTCTCTGTCATTAAACATATCCAATTCAAGCTAAGAAAAACAGGAAAATAGTCTCTAGACACAGTTTATCCACCACAGAAATCAACACACTCAGCTTCTACAGACCTTAGTAAATTTGCTTTAAATTTCTCGGCCATTAGAAACAGAATATGCACAAGAGGTTAATAATCTTGTATTTTCTTGTCATTAAAATATATACATCATCAATCATCAATCTATCTATCTATCTATCTATCTATCTATCTATCTATCTATCTATCTATCTATCTATCTGGGCCAGGCAGTGGCATGGTGGTTAAGGTGACTGGATTCCATATGGCCAACTGTACAGTTCAAGTCCCAGACCTAGCTGCTACCAAAAACATGCTGGGTGTATACATGTGCACACCCCAAATCCAGAAACAACAGAGATGGGACTGTGGCATGGCCATCCCCCATGGCGGATCTCTCTCTCTCTTCCTGGCAAGCACTTGCATCCTATCGCAAACTAAAAAAAAAAAACACCAAAAAAATGATATATGCTCAAGTCCTACAGATTTTTTTTTTTTTTTTTTGAGAGTGATTTTTGCTATAGGGGACATTTCTCACCCCGAGAGGCCAAGAGAGATACAGAATTAGAAAGTGAGAAATCGCACCCCAGAGGGGATGGCCATGCCACTATCCTTTCTCCCCCATTCCTTTGCGGGATTTTGGTCATGCACGCACATGCATCTGGCCTGAGTTTTAAGCTGATGGGTCTGGGGCTCAAACTGCAGTCTACTAAATGGGAGTCCAGCATGGTAACCATTATGCCATCTGCTGGTCCCAGAAGTTTTTGTTCTTTGTTTTGTTTTTTAATTTGCTGAAGGACACAAGCACTCACCAGAGAGACAGAAGAAGAGGAAGAGTGAGAAAGCAGCCCTCCTAAGGGGGTGTGGGTCATGTAGCAACTTCTTCACTTCTCTATCCTTATGGGTACATATGCAAATGTGCCCAGTATGTTTTGCAATCTTCTGGGGCCTCAAACCCTGTGGTTGGCCATGTGGGATCCAGCTTCTTTAACCACAGGCCAAGGGGCCAGTCCTAGAATTTTTTTTTAAATCCTCACACCCCACCACCCACCCCCAAATCAAATCCAGGACCTAAGCTATCCTCTCTTCAGTGTTCTGCAACAATCTAGTTCAGGTTTACTAACCTTTTATTTTGAAATCTAAGAGGAAGGAAAGAAATTTTCTGTTCTAGATCTCATTTCTGGGGAACTGAAGTAGATGCGGCTCCAAGGTTATACAGTACACACAGAGAACATCCTGTCTACTTGCCTAAATACACTCCTGCCATGCTCACACCTAATGGCCAAGCCACCTGCAAAAGTCCCATTTGCTAGTAAGTCTAGCAGGTAGAAGATTATGCTGTTTCATTTATTTATTTTAGAACAGTCACCTTGTATCCAACTGATCCAGGCCACTTTCGCTGCCAAGATGTTAACAGGTATTGCAGTTGCTAAAGGCAGAAAGTAAACAAAACAGTTCCAGCCCCTAACCTAAGACTCTTTTCTCACATCCCTACTCCTTTTACACCTGTTAAGTGGTGTGTGCGGGTGTGTGTAGGAATAAGTGCATGCTGGAGTCTGAACAGGTAACAGGAGACGAAGCTGAGAGGAAAGGGCACAGGCAAGGTAACTGGACCATGCACACTTCCCTGCAGTTTTTTGTTTGTTTGTTTTTGTTTTTTGAGAGATTTTGTTATAGAGTGCATGTACTCACCAGAGAGACAGAGACAGACAGAAAGCAAGAAATCACCCCCCAGAGGGGATGGACATGCCACAATCCCTTCTCCTCCATTCTCCTCTCATGATCTTGGGCACATCCGTATACACACCTAGCCAGGAGTTTCAGGCCGCCAGGTCTGCGACTTGAACCACGGTGGCCTACGTGGGAGTCCAGCAACACAAACAGCAAAACTAACGTGCTTGAAACTGAAATAAAAACCATTATGCCATCTGCGGGTCCCCTGTGTGGTTCTTTTAATTTCAAACATGGTTCTCTCAGTAAACTCTCTGCAGATTAAATCCTAAATAACAAGCCTTTGTTTTAGAGAAATCATAAAGGGAAGCACATAATTTTAATATCAAGTAGCTGGGAAGACCAAACTTTGAAATGTAAAGTTTAGAAAAATTCATCTAACTACATAAGACTGCCTATACAATGCTGTGTTGTCCCAGCATCTCAATGAACATACTTTTTTTTTTTTCCTGAAACTTTTTTTTGTAACTCAATTTACATTCCTTCCCTAAGTATCATCCCAGCACACAAAATACTATCTCCCATCCAGTACACACTGCATAGTGACTCATGCACATTACAGAAAAAATAAATTTCCAATTCTAGTTCCTAGAATTATTTTCACCCCTCTTTCTGACCCTCTGTCCCTTCCCACCCTCCTCTCACACCACCTCCAGTGTCCAAAATTGTCCTCCATTCCCTTCCCACCCACATTGCATTGATCACACTATTTCCTACATAACCTAACTACTTTCAAAGGTGAGTTCACTCGTTACTACTAAGAAAACCAGTTTTAACTTAAATCAAAGAACTGCCAAGGAACTTTGCTTAAAGCCAGGAAACAGGTTAGGATTCTGTCAATGAACATACTTTTGAATATGCTCCTTAAAACTGGGACCAGCATTTGGCATAACAGCTACGTCGCTGGACTTCAATGTAGTCAACCGCGGTTCAAGTCTCAGACCTGGTGGCTTAAACTCATGCTGGGCACATGCGCATTCGTGCCCAAGATCCAGAGAGGAGATTGGAGGAGAAGGGACTGGCCATCCCCCTGGGGGGGGGGGGATTTCTTGCTTTCTGTCTCTCTGTTTTACTCTGTCTTTCTGGCTAGCACATGTGCTGTATAGCAAAAACCTCTCAAATAAGTAAGTAAGTAAATAAACTAATTCAAGTATGAGACTTCTTATCAAGAGCTAATACCAAACAGACACATTCTTACTACTCCATGCTAATCATTTAACATTGCTCCCTTAAGGAGACACTGAGAACTTCAGAATACTACAACTCTGCAATTTGGTCTCCTCAAACTCCTTCTATTAAATTAGGTGCTGGCAGGCCTCAACTTTCATACCTCAAAACAAGATTAATGCTCCTACTGGAATACCAGACAGAGTGAGCCCAAAGAGAACTCTCATTATCACCATCTACACGTGTGCCCGTGTGCACAAGCACACACACACACACACACTCACAAACCCAGGACTAATTAATGAGAGGTACTCTGGCTTTCCATAGAAAGTCCTTTCAACTATTCATACCTGCTATGATAGAGCAAAAGAATGAAAATATCTGTAAAGACATTGTTCAAAACCACAAATTCTCACAATTACCAACCCTGTAGAAAGCAACCCTTATTCCTGACAGCAGAAAGCAATAGTGAAGACCACCTGTTGTTCCAATTAAAACCAAGGAGCATGGATGAGAGCAAATATGCCATGTGCTAGGCTACAATAAATTCTGTCTTCCCACTAGGATAGCAACCAACCAACCCCAGTACAAAGGAAATGTATTTCCAATTATCTATGTTTCAAAAGACAATAGTAAGGGACAGCAAAACTAACGTGCTTGAAACTGAAATAAAAAGAAAAACCTTACTGATCACAATATTTGTTCAGTTTTTTTAGACTCTAGAGATGGATTCTAGAGTCTAAAAAACTGTTAAAAACCCTCCTTAAAACCTTCAACAATAGGGCCAGCATGTGGTGTGGTGGTTAAGGTGCTGAATCTTTCTGTGGTTTGAGTCCTGAACTTGGCAATTTAAAAAAAAAATCACACTAGGTTGGGACCAGCAGTTAGCGTAATGGCTATGTCGCTGGACTCCCATGTAGTCGACCACGGTTCAAGTCCTGTCTCTCTCTGTCTCTCCGGCAAGCGCATGAGCCCTTTAGCAAAAACCTCTCAAAAAAAAAAAAAAAAAAAAAAACACTAGGCCAATGAGCCTGTGTGCCAAAAAAAAATCCCAATAGGAGAATGGAAGAGATGGGACTTCAGAAACTGATGTGGCCATTTCCCCCTTTCTCTCCTCTCCAATGAGCTCACCAGTCATGGAGCAAAAAACTAGAACAGGGAAAAAAAAAAAAAAAAAAAAGAAAGACCTTCAACATGACTCTGGGTACTGTAGTTTAACCACTTCAGCCCATATGCACATCTCCACACCTGCAGGCTCTCCTGCCTGTCCCCTGGTCTCACCAATCCTGGGGCTCTGCACAGTCACTAATACTCACGAAGCTCCTTGAATGACGTGATTTTACAGCTCCATGCTGTTGCCTAGTCCCTTCCTCTCCACCCTCCGCCCAGGACATCCTTCAACTCCTGTTTTATGAAATCCCTACGGACATTTCAAGACCAAGGTCGAGGTTCATTTCTCCTAACAGTCTCATTTCCCTTGACGGGCTGCATATGGCTCCTACCTCTGGGTCCCCCCTTGCCACTCACAGGTTGGCAAAGTTGTCTCTCTCCCAGAATGCAGGCCTACTAGAATAGAAAAGCCATGTCTCAGCTGGACAGTGCCACAGCAGATAAAATGCAATGCTCTGTGGGGCTGATCCACATGAGAAGGCTCTGAATTCATGCCCAAAGACCTGAGTATACCAGGTGCATGCATTCCCATGATTCAGGGCTGGTTGGAGCTACATGCAAGTCACGGAACAGAGATCCTGTTGGAGGCGTAGCCACCTCTCTCCCACACCTATTTACCTGTCTCACTCATGGAAAAATAAATTAGAATTAAAAAGAAAAGAAAAGTCACGTCTCATTTCTCTAGAAGCATCTTTTACTGTTTTGCAAAGGATCTGACCGAAGGCACTCAAAAATATCTGATTAGAAAACGGACTGAAGAAACTCTGGCCTACCATTTCGTATACTCCAGATGAGCAAATATTAGAAAGCTGAAGAAGCAGAGTGGATATAAACAGGAACTCTCACATGCTGCTCATGGAAATGTACCTTTAGTACAATTGTTTTAAGGAATGATTTTTTTCGTCTCTAGCCAAGCTGAAGAAGTGTACAACTGACACTAGCAATTCTTCTTCAGGTCATACATATTAAACCACTGTGTTTCAAATGTGGTACTGATCAGCACAGTTTAAATGAAGGGACAGTTATTTATTTATATCAAGGATGCATCTCTCATATAGCATGGATAAGTGTTTTTTTCAAGATAAATATTTTATTAAACTATAGTTTCCATTATGCACAAATAAACATATGTATGCTGGGTCTCAACATAAAGTATATTCTTTTTTTTTAAATTTGCCCAGAAGATACATGCCTTGTGCCAGAGGAGGGGGGTAACGAGAAACACCCATCATGGGGAATGGTTGCACATAAATACATATGAAAGTTAAAAAAAAAAAAAAACCTGGTTGGAAAGATGGTAATTCATCAAGAGACAGAGGGGAGTAGAATCAAGAAGACTTCATAGGAGGCTTCAACTTTACTTCTTACTTCTTTAAAAAATATATATAATTTCTGAAGCTAATAGTGCAAGTGGTAAGTCTGACAGAAGTCAGTAATGGACGCTGTTCTATTATCTTTACTTTATTCTTCATACTTATTGTGTACTATATTTCACCATCTAAAAAAATGTTTTTAAATGAGAAAATGACTAGAACACCCATACAAAAAGCTAGAATTGGGACCAGCAGTTGGCATAATGGCTATGTCACTGGACTCCTGTAGTTGACTGCAGTTCGAGTCCTGGACCTGGAGACCTAAACTCAAACTGGGCATGTGCGCATGCGTACCCAGGATCCCAAGAGGAGAATGGAGGAGAAGGGACTGCGACATGGCCATCCCCACTGGGGGGTGATTTCTTTTTTCTGTCTCTCCTTCTGGCGAGCACATGCACCCTATAGCGAAAAACACTTTTAAAAAAAAAAAAAGTGATGAGCAGTTGGCATAATGGCTATATCATTGGAGTCCATGTAGTCAACCATGGTTCAAGTCCCAGAACTGGTGGCTTAAACTCATGCCGGGCACATATGCATGTGTGCCCAAGATCCCGAGAGGAGAATGGATTGCGGCATGGCCATCCCCCCAGGGGGTGATTTCTCGCTTTCTGTCTCTCTGTCTTTCTGGTGAGCACACATGCCCTATAGCAAAAACCTCTCAAAAAAAAAAGAAAAAAAAAAAGTTGACCTTATACATCACTAGGATGCATGAAAATTATTTTCCCCACTAGATTATGGGTTTTTAAAGCAATCTTTTGGGTAACAACTTTGATTTTCTCATTTAGTACAGTGTCAATTGGTTTAACAGTAAAAATATATGCTTTCTTTTTCCAAAAATGGCTAAACTAAAAATCTCACCATTTGAATATTTCCTCTGTGGATACTACATGCTGTAAATGGAATTATTGCTAGTATTCTTTGATGTGATAATGGTACTGTGGCTATATAGGAAAAGTCCTTATTCTTTGAAAAGTCATGTAAAACTATTTAGGCCAAAATGTCTTGGTATTTGCAACGTATTCATAAATGGTTCTACTAAAAATATAAACGATTGAGCAAATATGGCAAATATTGAGTCTACATAATAGGATGGGGTATACAGGTATTCATCTATACTATTCTATCCACTTTAATATACCTGAAATTTTTCACAATAAACTGCAAAGAAAATTTTTCAGCCAATATCTGTTGTGCAAGAAACAATACTGTCATTATCATGCAACTCATATGAATTACTCTTATCAACTAACTTCCAAAATAAGATGAAGTTTTGGTTTTTTAAAAATAATTATTTATTGGAAGGACCAGCAGTTGACATAATGGCTATGTCGCTGGACTCCCATGTAGTCAACCACGGTTCGAGCCTCAGACCTGGTGGCTTAAACTCACGCTGGGCGCATGTGCGTGCGTGCCCAACATCCCAAGAGGAGAATGGAGGAGAAGGGATTGCAGCGTGGTCATCCCCCCTGGGGGGTGATTTCTCTCTTTCTGTCTCTCTGTCTCTGGCGAGCGCACACGCCCTGTAGCAAAAACCTCTCCAAAAAATATATATATATTTATTTTATTTTATTTTTTATTTTTTATTAAGACCATACACAGAGAGAGAACAGAAAAGTGAGAAGGCAAAGGCAAGCCAACAGGTCTGGGACTCGAACCATAGTCAGTCATGTGGGAGGTCCAGCACCTTAACCACTACTCCAGCTGCTGACCCCTAAAATTAAATTTTACCTGCTTTTCTAAGTTAGGCTTTCCTCGTTAAAATGTGGCAGTTGTCGGAAATAAGTCTACAACATAGCCATGTTAAAAGCCAACACTATATCTTAACTAGCAAATTTGACCATCAACCTGGAATGGGTTCTGCAATGTTATTAGTCATTATTTAAAACAGCCCTTTCTTGTTACTGGACACGCTTATACAGTTACGTAGTAATTTCAAAAATCATAAAACTGATCACCAATTCCCTCAATAACATTTCCAAATAATAAGCCGAATTTTGGTTAAAAGTTCTACATAATTTAATATCTTGCTCTGACCTAGTAATGAAAAAATTCTGGAACCAGCAGTTAGCATAATGGCTATGTCGCTGGACTCCCACGTAGTCGGCCGCAGTTCGTGTCCCAGACCTGGTGGCTTAAAACTCACGCTGGGTGTGTGTGCGTGCGTGTCCAAGATCCCAAGAGGAGAATGGAGGAGAAGGGATTGCAGCGTGACCATCTCCCCTGGGGGGTGATTTCTCGCTTTCTGTCTCTATGTCTCTCTGTCTGGCGAGCCGCACGCGTACTATAGCGAAAAACCTCTCAAAAAAAAAAAAAAATCCTGATTACCAGTTTCAAGCATCTAAGATGATGGATATGAAATAGTGGTTCTAAAATATAACAGCATGCTGTCCTTAACACCAGGGGATGACGGAGAAATTTACTTGCTTAAAATTACACAATTATTTGAAAAAATCCTAATAAGGACCTTGTCCCATCTAGTAAACCACAATGCCTCTTTAGATTATTCTAAATGAAAAGCAAAACTGCAACAAGACATGAAGGAACCACAAGTTTTCCTCTCCTGGAGCATAAAGTGAACAGATACACTTGTTCCATAGGACAGAGTAGAAGACACTCTATATCCTTTTCTTGGCTGCTCCCCATTCCAGGCAAGGACCCTTACCATCTTGCCTTGGGGCCAGCAGGTGGTGTAATGGTTAAAGCACTGGACTCCCACATGACTGACCACAGTTGAGTCTCAGACCCAGCAGCTTGAAAATCACACCGGCCACATATGTATGTGTGCCCCAAATCCAAGAGGAATGGAAGAGAAGGACTACAGCATGGTCATTCTCCCTGGCGAGTGGATTCTCACTGTTCCTCTGTCTCTCTGTCTCTCCAGTGAGTGCACACACCCTGTGGCAAAAACCTTGAAACAAAAATTGCCTCAATTCCACCATCTATAAAAATGGCAGCAACCAGTTCATTCACAAGGGAGCCAAAGTTTGACCTAAACATGGTAAGCAAAGCGAATTCTTAGGCCTACGGGTGGTAAGTTAACACTGGATAGTACTCTAATAACTACTTTCATAGTACCTCAACTTATTCAAGGACCCAAATCTAGAGGGTAACCCCTCTTCATAACTGGGTAAGACAGAGGCTTTTCCTACTCAAACTCAGCATTAACACAGGTCTCTATGTAAAGTAACATTTTACTACCATATTTTAAAGACAGAAATGAAAAGGTCAAATGTTTTCTACTTTGGATTTCTAAAAAACCATACTAAAAATTTTATCAAGAAAATTATAAACTGCAGAATTTACTTTCACTGGACATATTTATCTGCAAAGATAATAACGTTCAAAATAAGATTTTAAATTTATACAGTAACTCTTATTTTCAAGTCTCTATTCCCTAGAAGGCTACAACAGGTGTGCATATGGCTCTGAAGGTCTTTTACATTTGTACACATACACACACACACACAAATTCCATGCAAAAAGTCTACAGAATGTTGAAGCTGGAAAGACTTACAATCATCTACATTAATCCCTTATCTGAAAGATAAGAACATAGATAACCCCAGAAATAAGTGAAAGTCCCAAAGTCTGCCTGCCAATGAGCAGAGAGCCAAGGGCCGGGACCTTGGCTTTCCAGGCAGCCCTCTCTCCTACCCACACACAGCCTCTCTACCAAGCTCCAGCCGTGACCCAAGTCCCAAGTTAGGTCAGTCCTCTGAGACAGTCTGAAACATTAGCTTAACTATAAATGAAAACAGGCGGGTTAACTTTTTTTCTTCTTCATTAATGCCCAAGAGTAAATCATTTTATCACATAAGCTCAGTATCCCAGCAAAGCAGAGCCTAAAAGGCACAGAATAAAAGTAAAAGGTAAATTTCATGAACAACAGTCCCAGGTGTGGGACTGCTCATGGCCTAAATATAATACTCCCAAATATGTAAGCGAAAGAATAAATAACAGGTTCATTAAGGCAGACACTGCTGGTTAACCCAGTATCTATTCTTGCCCCCCTTCTTTCTAACTGATTTTCCTCAGGGCAGTCAAATAGCTACTTATTAAAATCTGTAGAGAGGGACACTCAAAAAAGTTCCTTAAAAGGTAGGGGATGGCAGCTGGTGGTGTTGGGGTTAAGATAGTTGAATTCCATATGGCCAACCAAGAGGTTCAAGTCCCAGATTCAGTAGCTTGAAAAAATACACAGGCCATGTCCCCATCCAAAATCCTGAAAAGAGGGGGAAATGGGGAAGGGACAGTGTGACCATGCCCCCTGGGGAGAGGGAAGGGCTGTCTCACTTTCCCTCTTGGTCTCTCTCTGGCCAGCACATGCACTATCTGGCTCAGTTTTTGCTACAGGGCGTATGTGCTTGCTGGAGACAGAAAGCAAGAAATCAGTCCCCAGGGAGGATGGCCACACCACAATCCCTTCTCCTTCGTTCTCCTCTCGGGATCTTAGGCACGCACTCATAGGCACACACAGAAAGTTTCAAGCCACCAGGTCCAGGACTCAAACCCTGGTCAGTCATGTGGGAGTCCAGTGATGTAACCACTATGCCATCTGCTGGTCCTGGCACAATTTTTTTTTCAAGAAAGAAAATATTTTTAAAAGTGGTGGTGGAAAGGGATAAGAAGACGGAGACTTAGTTTTTACCCCTTTGCCTTACTTTCCTTTTTCTTCTCCCACCCACATTTCTTCTGCCATTAACGTGACGGCAGAAGCCATCCCCCTCCAGATGTAGATCATATAGTAAAAAGGGTTGGGGTCTGGGTATACAGACACGGGGAGGAGCCTGGGTCTCTGATGATATCAAGCCTGACCTTATCTGTCAACTGATAACTTTCTGTTACAATGACATCATTTTAGAACTGTTAAGAGCAGTCAGCTAAAATTCCTGAGCTAGTCACTAAGCACTTACATACTATATTTATTTACAAACATTATTTCATAGAAGGCTCAAAACAAATTGTAGGAGTTTTCCTTCTTTTTTGGGGTGAGGAAACAAAGACAGATGCAAATCCAAATTTATAACTAAAGCCTATGATTGTTTCACTATATTTACTTCTTCCAATGTAGCGCATACCGAAAAAGTATATACATTTCAACTTTAAAAAAAAAAATGTTTGTCAGAGCATATGTGCTCGTGGGAGAGATTAAGACAGACAGACAGAGAAAGAGGGAAAATAAGAAATCACCCCTTAGGGGGGATGGCCATGTTGTAATCCCTTCATTCTCCTCTTGGGCTTTTGGGCATGCCTGCACTCATGTCCAACATGTTTTTCAATTCACCGGGCCCAGGACTCATACCATGGAGTCAGACACACAGAGTCCAACATTCTCAAATAATGTGCCACAAACCCATTTATTTTCTTCTATCCATTAAAATCCAACCAGCCCATATCATATTTCAACAACCTCTGTGGGTAAATTCTTTTACCAAGAAGAGTGCTCCCTGCTCTGGCTGAGACGAGACTGCGCCTCTAGAAGAGGATCAGAGGAGGTCCTCCTGATCTAGAGTGTCTACGAGATCACAGAAAGCAAGCAGCTCAGCCTGTCGCTTACAGCATCCCACAGAACCTCGCTCACACACTGCGCTCATCACATACACTCTCAGTGACTCATCTACAGCCTCTGATCCTTCAGCTGAGCCACACCAGTGACCACTTCCTACCCCGTGGGTGTCCTGCTTATTTAACCTCCTGTCTCTATGACAATTGGCTTCTTCCAGGAAGCTCTCTCTGATACATTCAACTCCTTATTTTTCCAAGGCCCTACACCCTTCTCAAACTTTTTTTTTTAATAAAGAATAAAACAGAGGCACAATGTTAATAATGGGACTCAATAATATATCTTTAAACAAATCTGAGATTTTTTTTTAATGATGAGAATATCAATAATATGATTAAATAGAAAAACAAAGGCCTTTGCATATAAGATAATAAGATTTATACAAGATTTACACTTTACTTTACAGCCTGGATTCCAGCACTGAAGTCTAGACTTCCGGCTTGGAATAAGGATATGTTTTATGAATGGAATATTCCAACAATGGGTCTGCTGCCCAGAGCCAACGCAGCACCTGATAAGAGCGCCACCCAATGCGGGACCTCCTGCAGCTCGAGGACGAGACTGCTCTCCGACATGTTCCCGTTGTTCTGCCTTCTCCTCGTCACAGACACTACCGTGTTCCACCACCTCTACGACATATTCTTTTATGACACACCAAGAAAGAAAACAGCTGCCAATTAGACTGTGACTCACCACCAATTTTAAGACATCTCAATTTCAAAGATGTTAAGATGTGGGGGGAAAAATGTCTTAGGATCTATAAAATATGATGCGAACCTGACACTGTTTACTAACATACAAACACTTGCCATCTTCACACAACGCCAATTTTCCTTCTTGGCTAAATGCGCATTTACACGGTTTACTGTATAATTCACTACGATTCAAATAATTTATTTAATATGCTAGATATTATGCTAGGTACAATTAAAGGATGTCCTGGATTCTATCACAAATGTGACAACATCCCTTCAAATATACATTTGTAGAGATGCTCACGTTTGGGAGGCCAAGGTTTGGGTCAGACCCGGCGCAGCTACTCATACCTATAATCCTAGCTAAGTGGGAGGCTGAAATGGGAGTATGGTGGAGTGGTAAAAGCCAGTCAAAAATACCTTCCCTAAGGGACCAGTGGATGGCATATGGTTACATCACTGGACTCCCACATAGCCAACCACGGCTCAAGTCCTGGACCTGGCGGCTTAACCCTTATGTCAGGTGCATGTGCATATGTGCCCCAAATACCGAGAGGAGAATGGAGAAGGGACTGCGGTGTGGGCCATCTCCCCTAGGGGGTGATTTCTCTCTTTTGTCTTTCTGTCTCCCCTGCTAGCACATGCACCCTATAGCAGACTCTCTCTCTAAAAAAATACCTTTCCCAGGCCAGCAGGTGGCGTGGCAGTTAGGGTGCCGGATCCCTCAAGGCTGGCTGAGTAGTTTCAGGCCTGGACCCAGTGGCTTGAAAATCACATTGGGTATGTGTGTGTATACCCAAAATTCTGTGGCAACTAGAGAAAGGACTGCAGTGTGACCACCCCCTCTAGGGGATGATTTCTCACTTTCCCTCTGTCTCTCTGGTGAGTGACCTACAGCAACAACAAAAAAAGCCTTTTTCTTCCTTTTTCCTCTCCCTATCTCCTCTCTCATTAGGGGAAAAAAGTTAATTCATCTAAAAGCGACAATAAATCTTACACATTAACAAAAATAATTTTTATAAAATATAGCAAATTTCCAAAATAAAAAATAATTTAGTAAAAATGGCATTTATAAAATGATTTTGCAGACCCACATGGTGGTTGAGGCAGCTGACTACTCAGTTTGCGTCCTGGACCCTGTGGTTTAAAAATGTGTATGTGGGGACCAGCAGGTGGTGTGGTGGTTAAGGTACTGGACATTCTCACATGGCCAACCGTGGTCCAAGTCCTGGACCTGGTGGCTTGCTTTCTCACTTTCCTTCTCTTCTCTCTGTGCATCTCTCACTGGTCAAATTAAAATAAATGAATGAATAAAATAAAATAAATAATTAAAAATAAAATTAAAATGTGTATGTGGCCAAAATCTCAAGAGAATGAAGAGAAGAGATTGCAGTGTGCCTCCCCCACCCCGAATGCTTTCTCACTTCTCTGTGTCCTTCTCCAGCAAGGGCATGCACTTTAAAGTCAAAAAAAAAAAAAAAAAGAAAGAAAGAAAGGAAAAGAAAAAACAAAAACTTTGCAAGTATCTCTGGCTTAATAGAAGAAAGCTGGATTTTCATACAGCATATATGCTTCCGCACTCGATTTGGTAAAATATGTTTTGAATATAGTTAGTAAAAAGAAAAATATTTTAATAGACTTTTCTAATCATTCTGGACATTCCTCACTGATATCATTACACCAAAACAGGGCAAATGATAGTTTCCCAAAGTTTAACAACAATGTGAACTCTGAAAGCATAACAATGAACTGTAAAAACTTTACATTAAAATCCACCAGCCTTCCTTGTATTCTGAATGGATCTTTTACCCAAGCATAAATTTTTATCATGTTCTGGCCATTTCAAAGATATTGATTCAGGGACCAGCAGTTAGCTTACAATAGTTATGTCGCTGGAATCCCATGTGGTCCACCGCGGTTCAAGTCTCGGACCCGGCGGCTTAAACTCACGCCGGGCGCATGTGTGTGCGTGCCCAAGATCCCAAGAGGAGAATGGAGGAAAAGGGATTGCGGTGTGGCCATATCCCCGGGGGGTGATTTCTTGCTTTCTATCTCTCTCTCTGTCTTTCGGGCAAGTGCACATGCCCTATAGCGAAAACCTCTCCAAAAAAAAAAAAAAGATATTGATTCACTGACTTAAACAGACCTTCCAAATGTTTACACATTTCATCATACAACTTCAAAAAAGTCTATCAGAAATGTCTGTATTAGTAAACTCTCAAGTACATGGTGATGGAAACAAGTTTTCCAGACTTCTAATTTTTGCCTTAACTCAAATTTGATCACTGGCAACATACACACTCAGTTGCCTTCTGAGAAGCTATGTCAGGCTAACATCCGAGTCTGAATAACTATAGTTTGTGGTAATTTTAAGTACAAATGGTGTTCCATGAGAAGCTAGATCAGAGGGCAACTGAAAATTACACAAGTGCTTTTTGTAGAAACTGCCATACTTCAGTATGCACCCAAAGTACTTACCATTTCATCACATAAAATATTGAAAAGACATATACATGAGTGTCAAATTTAATACATTATATTTACTCCTTATCAAGAGCATGCTTCAATGCTTCAGAAGAATTGCCTTTCTTTCATTTTTGGCTATAGGGCGCTTACCAGAGAGAGAAAGAGACAGAGACAAAGACAGAAATCACTCCCCAGGGAGGATGGCCGCATGGCAATCCTGTCTCCTCCATTCTCTTCTCAGGATTTTGGGCATGCATGGACATTTGCTGGGTGTGTCTTTCAAGCAGCCTGGTTCAGGACTTGAACCATATAGGTGCCATGTGGGATCCGGCTGCCTTAACCTCCAGACCACCAGCTGGTCCCCAGAACTGCCTTTAACTAAAGCTGAAATACACAGTGGTGACAAGTGCAATGACTACTAAAACAGTTTTGGTGTACTCAGGCATCTGTGGTTTTATCCACCATTGGTTTTGCACCATTAAGACAAATGTTAATATAGCATAAAGGGGCAAACAATGAATTAACATTACTATGAAACATGTTTTGACCTCACAGTTACCTGAAAATGTCTTGGGTACCCCGCACCATCTGTGATGAAACCTCTGCATGAGAAGGTTCAACCGATAAAAGAACTTAACAATCACCTAAGGAACAATTTTCCTCCTTAAGCAAGCACGCATGTGTGCACAGACACACACACACACACACACAATTTTAAAAAAAGCTTTGCAGATATATAGTTTAAATGTATCACTAAACTTTAGTTCTTGCTTCTGTAAAATGAGATTTTAATTATCTGGCTATGTTAAAGTATTTTCCCCATTATTCTGAATAACTAAAGCAGGTCACATATAATTTTTAGAGAAAGTGTAAGCTGGTAAAGCACTTAAATTTCTTTC
>NW_006160129.1:1074540-1100293 GCF_000334495.1 Tupaia belangeri chinensis
TACAGAGTAAAAGTAAAATTAAACACAAAAAAGAGGTCCTCAATGAAATCCTGTGCAAACCAAGTAGTCAACAACACAGTACTAAATCCTTGCTAGTAAGTCATCTTTAAGTTGTTAGTCAACAACTAAATCAGTAAGATGAATTTAAAGACAGTTCCCAAAATATAAAACCGAATTTCTTTCCCCGATGAACAATCTTAATAAGTACCTTTGGGGCCAGCCAGTGGTGCGGTGGTTCAGGCAGCTGGATCACACAAGGCTGGGCGCATGTGCATGTGTACCTAAAATCTCCAAAGGAAAAATGGAGAAGGGACTGTGGCCTGACCATCTCCCATGGTGGGTGCTTTTTCTCTTTCCCATCCAGCAAGCACACACGTCCTCCAGCAAATTAAAAAATTACTACCTTTGGTATCTAATACCAGCAATCGAACAATCTTAAAACCATCTGAAAATACTGTTTGATACACAAAAGTACTAGCATTTAGGACCATTTCAGAACACAGATAAACATGTTGTATACGGGAAAAGGAAACGGTACAAGAAAAGAAGAATGGCACCCATCTGCACATGAAAGAACCAAACTGCCCATCACTTGAGGACTGTCACTTGCCCCACTCAGGATGATTTCGATATTGTTTCTATTACAGGTGACAAATATTAGTCTAAAAATGTCCCCAGGATATGGCGAAGTCCCTGCAGTATATTATTGACCCTACTTCATTGAGGAGGTGTTTCCTGAGCACCTACCACACATGCAAAGCTAACTGCTACAAGAGACGGCCAGGACCATCACGACGTTTCTCCGTAAGCCCGCCACTTTCAACCGACCCACATGACCCACATCTGTAATCCACAAAGAGTGAACCATAACACCTCAGAGCAAACATGCTACAAGAATAAACGAGAAACACACCAGAATAAAAGGTATCACGTTATAAAACAGCAAAAGCATCAGCAAAAATAAAAATACACCAAAAACTCTCAAAGTGAAGTTTTCCCATTTATAAGTGTAACTTTTTAACTGCTTAGAATATTCTGAGGTCAGGGTAAACAGGAGTCATGGTGGTTAACCACTCCCACATGGTCAACAGTGGTTCAAGTCCTAGACCCAACAGTTTTAAAATTAAGCCAGGTGCCTGTGTGTGCATGCCCAAAATCCCGAGACGATAACTGAGGAGAAAAGATTGTGGCATGGTCATCCCTCCTCAAAGGTGATTTTTCACTTTCCCTCTTTCTGCCTCTCTCCAGTGAGGGCACACAACATATGGCAAAAACCTAAGGGGAAAAAAAAAGAAACTTCTGAAGTCAGAAAAGAAATAATGTTTTTGGGGACCAGCAAGTGGTGTGGTGGTTAAAGTACTGGACACTTCCACATGGCTGACCACGGTTCAAGTCCTAGACCTGGTGGCTTGCTTTCTCACTTTTCCTCTCACTGTGTCTCTTTCTGGTCAAATTAAAAAATGAATGAATAAATAAAATTAAATATTTTTTAAATGACATTCTTAATCCCTGACATAAATGAATTTCTGTTTAAAATTGCTAGCTATAGTTTATATCAAGATTTTCAATGAAACTACAATTGGGGATAAGAAAAGAGAAATTAAGGACAAAATTATAAATAAGACCAGTCTCAAAGTGAGATCCCACATTGCTGACTGTGGTTTGAAAAACAGACCAGGTACATGCATGTACACCCAAAATCCTGACAGGCTGGAGAAAGAGCGAAGGGACTATGGCATGACGTCAGCCTACTAAAGGGTGCTTTCTCTCCCTCTTTCTCTCAGACAACCACATAGCCACTTCTGAACATTTTTAAAAAAAGGATAGACTATACCAGTAATACAGAATTTAGCTACTTACAACTTAGAGACTTTTTTGAAGGTGCAAAGGTGATCTGAAAAAAATCAGTACTTTTACATTAAAAAATGTTCAATACATAAAAATAGTACACAGGGGCCAGCAGGTGGCATTGTGGTTAAGGCGCTGGACACCCACATGGCTGACCGCGGTTAGAGTCTCAGATCTGGCGGCTGGCTTTCTCATTTTATTTCTATGTGTGGCTCTGAAGAGCACATGTGCCCTATAGAAAATTTTTAAATAATAATAAATAAAATTAAATAATTGTTTTTAAAAAATAGTATGCAGTTTTTTAAAAAGTACTTTTTAAAGAGTACTGGTTCTAATCATTAAAACAGCCCACCGGGGCACTCAAATTTCAGAAGATGAGCAAAGGAAGCAGGTACACAAGAACCAAGTGAATGCTTCCCCACACTCAAGCCAGTGAGGTGGCCTTAAGTGCCACTCTTAATTCTTGGCACCTATATGACATCCAGGTACTGCTATTATTTAGGGCCAAAGGTCAAAAAAATGCACCACTGGGATTACTAAACTAATAAACATCTAGTTACAAATACCCTTCTTTTTTTTGAGAGGTTTTTGCCTTAGGATGCATGTGCTCTCTGGAAAGAAAGAGAGGAACAGACAGTGAGAAAGCGAGAACTCACCCCCACCCCCAGGGTGATGACCATGCTGCAATCCCTTCTCCTCCATCCTTCTCCCAGGATCTTAGGCATGCACGCACAAACACACAGCGTGATTGTCAAGCCACCAGGATTTGAACCACAGTCGGCCATGTGGGAGTCTAGCAATGCAGCCACTACACATTTGCTGGCCCCCTGCAAATAGTCTTGACTTAGAAATCACCCCTCATGAAGTGAACTGTCTTCTATAGCCTCAAGTTAGGGAACTTTATACCATTATATTTATAACTAGTTAGATATTTGCATCAATGTTCAACTTCTACCTTTCTTTACTTTTTTCAAGGAAGCCCCTGAGAGAGAAATGCCTTTGGTTTAACTTTTCTGCCTAGAAATCAAACAGGTTAGGGCAAACTTTTTAAAAATTTTTCCAGAAGGCACAAGCTCCCTCAAAGAGAGAGACAAAGGAGGAGGAGGAGAAAGCACCCTCTGCAGGGGAATAGCCATGCCGCAATGCCTTCTCCTCCATTTCTCCAGGCCATGGGATTTCAGGCAGGCATGTATGCACACGCACCTGTGTTTCTCAAGTCACCAGGGCCAGGACTCAAACTATGGAGTGGGTCACGTGGGATCCAGCTGTCTTAACCACCATGCCACAGAGCTGACCCAGGCCAAATTTTATTATCTCGCTGTTATTTTTCCAGAGGTCACTTACTTAATAGCTTCAACTAAAAATACTCTGTTTGAGAAAACAATGCAAGGCCCAGCTGCAATGATACAGACAGTAGAGAGTGCGGCTGTGTGATCTGGAAGGCTCTCAGTTCTCCTCACGGGTCTCCTTCAACATGCTGCTGGCTAACTGCAGGGCCAAAGAGAGGATCAGGGCATGAAGACCCTGTTGAGGACCCCTGCCCCCTCCCATGTGGGAAATAAATAAGCAAAAAAAGCACAAAGGAAACAATATATACTCAAGCCTTTCATCATCCTAAATGGTAATTTCCTAGGAAGAAAACAAAACAGTCAAAATTTAAAAATTCATCCCAGGTTGTCAAAGTTAAATGCTCTTAAAGCAGTTTTTTTTTTTGTTTTTTTTCCAGACAGACAGACAGACAGACAGACCAGAGTGAGAGGGAGAGGGAGAGAGAGAGAGAGAGAGAGAGAGAAAGAGAAGGAAGAGGAGGGAGGGAGGGAGGGAGGGAAGAGAAAGTGAGAAAGCAAACCACCAGGTCTGAGACTCGACCACAGTCAGTCATGTGGCAGTCCAGTGCCCTTAACCACCACACCACCTGTCAGTCCCTAAAGGAGTTATTTCAACTGCTCACAAAATTCTGAAGTGAAAAAAAAGTGAAGTTCTACTTAATCTTCCCATAATAGTTGAATTTCTAGTTAAAACTGACAGCTACAATTTTTAACAAAATTTTCACTGAAACTACAACTGCTAAAAACAAAAACAAAAAAAATCAAAATGGTGAAAAATGCCCTCCTTTAAGTTAGAATAAAATGTTTCTATGGGTCAAATAAACCTTCAATAGAATCTTAAGTTGGTAAGAATATATTCTTCTGTTGATTATATATCCAGTTAATAAGAAGATATGCAAAACATAATTGTGGGGACCAGCAGGTGGCATGGTTAAGGTGCTGGACTCTCCCACATGGATGACCATGGTTCGAGTCCCAGACCCAATGGTTTGTTTTCTCACTTTCTCTCTCTCTGTCTCTATAGTCAAATTAAAAAATAAATGAATAAATATTATTTTTTTAAAAAGCCACATAATTGCATTTTATCCTCAAGTCTATTCCTGTTCTAAAACCAAGATCACAGAATTCCTTGAGTTATGTGGCCCTTAACTAATACCTTTGTAACCCATCCTAAACTTGAGGAAGATACATCTAAGTTTGAAAATATATCTAAAAACAGCCAAATGTGGAAAATTAAATTTGCCGTGCAAGTCACTTGACAAACGAATCCACTCAGTCTGTGCTCCTAGATCACATCCTCATTTATTTATATTCTATTGTATCTTGCTTCCAAACAGCAGTACCAACTTACACTTTGCTCAAAATCAAACGTTCTTTCTGTACGAAAGCCACTAGCAAGTAGCTGAGATTAGTGCACTAATATATGATCAAGTCAAAAATGATTACGGCCTCCAGAAAAATGGAACAAATTCCCCCCTGCCTCCTTGAGTGCTGGACGAATTTAGCAACGGACTTGAAGAGAATAAAGTACAGAAGAGTTAAAACAGTAACCTTACAGTGGGGAGACCCGGCAAGCACCACCTTAGCCAAGTGGATCAAGGTTAACACCGCCAGTGATATATCAAATGAACATCAAGTACCGGCCCCTGCTTGATGAAAGGGCATTTTACCTCTGTGGTATTCTTTCCAGAAACCCACAAGTTGGGCCAGATGTTAAGTTTATTTACTTATACTTCCTCCATTAGTGAGTGTAAGAGAAAGAGAGAGAGCACCCCCGACAGGGTTCTGACGTCACGATTCGCCTTAAATTTTCAGTCAGCCCCGGATCATGGGCACACACATGCCGGCGCACACAGGAAGGTCCCTACATTTGCACTGGGTGCCTTCTCAGGTGAGGTTTCCTCGCAGGGTATCAATGCATTTTAGTGCTGCACTGTGTTCTGACTCCCTGCCAAATGTTAATACTTCACTGCAATGAGGTCTAATCATGAGAAAGATAATCAAACTCAAATGGATGAATATGCCACAAGATATCTGACCAGTACTAAAATGTGTCAAGTTCATGTAAAACAAAAAGGCTGAGAAATGGTCATAGGCCAAAGACAACTAAATGCAATGTAGTATCCCGAGCTGAATCTTGGGACAGAAAAGAATAATCATGGAAAAATTGATAAAATCTGAATAAAGCCTGGAGTTTAGTCTACGGTAGGGCACCAAGGTTAGTTTCATAGTTCTAATAAACCACAGTCATGTGAAATTATATCACAGTTAACAAAAACTGGCTAAGGGACAGGAACTCTGGACTATCCTTCCAACTTTTCAATGAAATGAACATAATTACTTTATCTAAAACAATAAAAGAAAAAACTTGCCTGGCAGTGCTAGTGCAAGCAGGAGGACACTGCTGCACAGTGGTTGAGGCCACCTAGGAGGCCTAGGTTCAGTTCCCTGTCCAGTCTAAACATGCTTGGTGTAGTGGTGTGTGCCTCTGGTTCTAACTAACTAGGAGACGGGCAGGAGACTAACCACATGGTAAGACCCTGTCAAAATTTCTCTCTAATGCATACACACACACACACACGCTCACTCTTTTCCCACCTGGCTCTTCTCTCATTAAAAAAAAAAAAAAAAATAGTAGGGCTACCCCATAGCCTAGTGGTTAGGGGAGTTGGCGCCCACATGGCTGAGTATGCAAATCCCAGCCCTAGTGGCTTGAAATACACACGGGGTGCACGTGCATGCATGCTCAAAATACCCACAGGACAGAGAAATGGAGAAGCGACTGCAGCATGATCAGATTCCCTTGAGGGTGGGGGGACTCTCTCTCTCTGTCTCTGATAAGCACATGCACCCTCTAGCAATTAAAAAAAGAAAAGTAAAAATCTATCAAACATTAGGTCACAGCCAAAAACAAAAAAACAGTAGAAAATGAAAAGGATTATTTGCATCCTATCTTTTATTTTTGAGAGAGATTTTATTGCTACAGGGTGTGTGCGTTCACCAGAGACAGAAAGTGAGAAATCACCATCACCACCCACCCCCCGGAGGGGAATGGCCACACCACAATCCCTTCTTCTCTATTTTCCTCTTGGGATTTTGCACACACACATACACACACACACACACACACACTCAGCGGGTATGAGTTTTTTTTAAGTTGCTGGGACTTGAATATTAGACAACTACATGGGAGTCCAGCGACATAACCATCTGCTGGTCTCATGCATGCCAACTTTTATAAAACCATTCCAACTATGGGACCAGCAGATGGTGTAATGGTTGTGTTGCCGGACTCCCATGTAGTTGACCACAGTTCAAGTCCGGAACCCGATGGCCTAAAACACACTGGGCACATGTGTGTGCATGCATGCCCAAAATCCCAAGAAAAGACTGGAAGAGAAGGGACTGCAGCATGGCCATACCCCCAAGGGGTGATTTCTCACTTTCTCTGTCTCTGTGTCTCCAGGGAATGCACTTTACAGCAAAAACCTCTCAAAAAAAGAAAAAATTCCAACTTTCAAGCATTTATATATACTTGAGATGAATTACTAAAATTACTAAAGCAAAACAAAACCAACCCATTACAGATGCTCAGAATGCAAATATCAATAAAAATGTTGGCAACTAAATTTCCTGCAAAGGCTTTAAGATATCTGAAGAGTACAGAAAGGTGTAAGAGTAAATATGTAAATGCTCAAGAACTGAGATGTTTCAGACTTGAAGAAGATCCTATCTTGACTACAGGCATATTCTTTTAATCTACTATCAGTCCCCTCCCCTAGTTTACCTTTTAAAAAGCAAAATATAACTTACGTAATCAAATACACAAAAATTTTTAAAGGAACAGCATGATATCATCCTATCCTGACAAAAGCTTCCATGTATCAGGCACTCAGTGATTCTTTTATTTTTAAAATTTTGACAGGACACGCTCAATTCAGATGCTTTAAGATTACAAGATGTAGAAGCAGTAGATGGCGTAATGTTTATGTCACTGGACTCCCACACAGTTGACCACGGTTCAAGTCCTAGAACCAGCGGTTTAAAACTCACACTAGGCACATGTGCATGCATGTCCAAAATCCCTACAGGAGGGTGGAGAAGAAGGGATTGTGGTGTGGCCATCTCACCTGGGGGGTGATTTTTCGCTTTCTGTCTCTCTCTGTGTCTACGGCAAGCGTACATGCCCTATAGCAAAAATCTCTCAAAAAAAAAAAAAAAAAGATGCAATGCCATTTAATATATTGTTGTAAAGAGATAACAAACACTTTTGTTTCTTTTTTTGTGGATTTTTCATTTAAAAATAATTGTTAAGCATTTTTGTGGGGTATAGTAGTTTCAAAGCAGTATGCAATGATCATCTTATTCAGCATAAACATTACATTATGCCATAATACTGATATTAACATTTTATTTTTTCTTTGTAAATTTCATATTCATAAATAAGATTAACTGAGACATTATTGGGCTATGTTTTAATTCTATTTTTCACATAACAAATGTGACTAACTAGTTAATCTGATTTTTTAAGTCATAGAGAGCCAGCCAGTGGCATGGTGGTTAAGGCAACTAGAGCCCACATGGCTGACTATGTAGTTTGAGTCCCAGAGTCAGTGGCTTTAAAAACACACCAGGCACATGTGCATGCATACCCAAAATCCCCAAAGTGAAAACTACAGAGGAATTGTGGTATGAACATCCTCCATGGAGGTGTGCTTTTTCACTTTGTCTCTCTCTCTCTGGCAAGTACACACACCCTCCAACAAATTAAAAATAAGTCACAGATGAAAAGCAGTCTCCTTATTTCAACTTTGGAGTCCTTTTTTCCCCTTGTCATTATTAAAACAAAGTTACCAGAGTTCACCCTCTACCTGAAGCAGTACCCAAGCATTAGTATTTTTTCTTTTTAAAAAATATTTATTTGTTGTTGTTATTTAATTCGATGAGAGAAGGAGAGAGAGTGAGTGAGAGAGCAAGCCGCAAGGTCTGAGACTTGAACTGTGGTCGGCCATGTGGGAGTTCAACACCTTAACTACCATGCTACCTGCGGCCCCAAGCATTAGAATTTCTTAAACAGTTATTTTAAGGCCACGAATGATTTTGCTGAGAAATATAATTATTAATTTCCACTCAAAAATAGCCCTTATGTTCAGACAACAATCGCTGTTTTATAAAAATATTATTTTTAGTCCAGAGCTTCTCTATATAAAAACATGCTAAAACCTATGTGAATGTAGTACCTACTAAAATTTAATTTTAACTAAGATGCCATCAGAACTTCATCAGAGCTGACAAAACACTAGAAGAATTAAGAATGATATTTAAGAAATAAAACAACCACAATTGGCAGACTAAAACCATTATGTGTTGTCCAATTAATTCAGGGGAGTAATAAGTCCAAACTAAAAACCATAGAAGTCATACACTCATTTTGAGTCTATAAAAAAGAATTTCTATTCCCCATTAAGCAATGGGAATGTATGCATGCCAATTAATACAATCCAGTTCAAAGGTCTCAGTGTGTGTGTATGTGTGGGTGTCCATGCAATGTATGTGTGACACACACATAAGTACATAAATATATCAGGTAAACAAAAATATAAACACAAGGAAACATCAAGCTATTTTTGTATTTTATATTTCAATAGTAGTTCTCTGAATTACAAGATGCAAAGGGGCTAAAACTGAATCCCGAGAATGAGTTCCCATGGGACAGGGGACTCCTCCCATTTACCTTGCTTGAAGGGGACAGGAGGATGCAAAGGGACAGAGAACTGACCTTTTACTTTGATAACTTAAACAAAATACAGTCAAAGGCTGGTCCTGTGGCTCAGTAATTAAGATGTCAGACCCCACATGGCTGACACAGCTCAAAGCTCAGCCCTGGCAGCTTGAAAAACATGCTAGACCAAGTGCAAGCATGCTCCAAATCTCTATGGGAAAGAGAAATAGAGAAGGGACTACAGTATGACCATGCCCCACTGGGGAGGATGCTTTCTCCCTTTCCCTCCCTCTGTCTCTCTCTGACCAACACCCACACCCTCTGGCTAATTGAAAAGAAAATATAGTTAGCAGTTTTTGAATCTCATAATACTAGGCAGATTGTATAAAATCTGCTTAGAAAAAAACAAATTCTTCAGAGTCAAGTAGAAATCAAGCCCTCTAAAGAACAAGAACACAAAATCCAGTGCCGAATTCCATCCTGTCCAACCTCACTAACCTGGTTAAGGCAAACTAAAAACCCTGCAAGTTATTTTTACATTCAGAGGACACATATCAAAGCTATAAACTACTATACATTTTAAGCATAAGTTCAAGTTTGATAATACAATTGCCAAACTACATAAAGTAAAACAAACCAAATATACTTTCATTTTCAAATACTTAGGAAAAAAGACCTGTCTTCACTACTAATCTTATTTGAGGCTGAATCTAAGATTCTGTGAAGGATCTGGAAACACTTTCTCTCTAAAGGTTTATTTGTGTGTATACCCATAGGTGTACAATTGCTCTAAAGGATTTTCTGTCTTGTTTGATTCTTAGAAAACAAAGTTTGGGTAAGCTAAGAACACTAACAGAATGCAGAGAGACTTGAAAGCACCTACTGTATGAAGAAAGAAATGAAACTATAGCCTTTATAAACCAATACCATCTTCCTGATTGATGTATCATGGTTCACATGTTATGAAATTCCTAGCTAATGTCCAAAAAAGGAAAAAGTCACATTAAGTACTTAAAGACAGAAAGAATCTGGTTATTAACTTTTCTAATCCAAGAGCCTGTAGGAAGCAAAAGATAAAAGCTAAGTGTTCACGACAGCACGGGTGACAATACAGGTGTCTCACGCATGTGCCATCTGATAGTCAAAGACAGCATTTGAAAGCATCCGCTCTTCACTACCAAAGGCCAGGGCAGCAATCCAGATCATAAGACTGAACACATTCAAAGGTCGACTTCCTCTCTTCTTCCAAACCATAAAGCAAATCTAGCTTTAAAGATATTTTATTTGTGTGAAATTTTTTTTCATTTTCTTTAAAATAATTAATTTAATTTTATCATTATTACTATTTTTCAATTTCCTACAGGGCACATGAGACAGAGGAAGAGAGAGAGGGAAAATGAAAAAGCAAGCAGCCAGGTAGAGGACTCAAACCATCATCGCCACGTGGGAGTCCAGTACCTTAACCACCATGCCACCTGCTGGCCCCATTGTTTTTTCATCTTTAAGGATACAATGAATAGAAGACTTTTCCCCCTTATTATCAAGATGGAGGCTATGGGGAACCAGCAGTTAGCATAATGGCTATGTCACTGGACTCCCACGTAGTCGACCGTGGTTGTGTCCCGGACCCGATGGCTTAAAACTCACGCCGGGCGCGTGTGCGTGCGTGCCCAAGATCCCGAGAGGAGAACGGAGGAGAAGGGACTGCGGCGTGACCATCCCCCCTGGGGGGTGATTTCTCGCTTTCTGTCTCTATGTCTCTGTCTGGTGAGCGCACGCGCCCTACAGTGAAAATCTCTCAAAAAAAAAAAAAAAAGAAAAAAGATGGAGGCTATGGAGAACTGAATGATTCAGATTTATAAAATTAACAGATGCTCATGTCAAACTGCGTGGCCATGTCGCAGTTTTCCTCAAATTTACCTCATATCAAACATGTATTGTGTTCTACATTCCAGTATACTCAAACACAATATTAAGGTCAGCCACCAAAGGTTAAAACTCCTATCAGAAAATACTCCGAGCACTGGGGCCGGCAGGTGGCGTGGTAGTTAAAGGAGCTGGTTTCCCACATGGCCAACCATAGTTCAAGTCCCAGACCTGGTGGCTTGCTTTCTCTTTCTCTCTCTCTCTCTCTGTCTCTCGCTGGTCAAACTAAAAAAATAACAACAAATGGAATTAAATAAAGGAAAAAAAAATTTTTTAAAGAAATTACTACGAGCACCTAAAATGCATTTTTCTTCTCTGTTCACCCATGTGAATGTAATTTGTTATAAAAATCCAACTAAGATCTACATTCATGGGAAGATTTCATTGTAGGCTCTCTTTGGGTTAGTGATTCGACCAGAACCACTTCACAGTTATGAGAACTAATTCCACAGAAAAGTAACCATTTGCTAATGGAAAAACTAAACCCAGTTTATTTGCTTTGGAATAAGATAGAAAGGGTTACATAGTTGCAAGCTTTGTTGCCAAGACTTGCTAATTAATTTGCAGATTCAGAGTCACAGATTAGTTAAGAGTACTAACCCAGCAGTATACAATAAGATCATAAAACAATATATCCAACTATAATAACACTTGGGGATCTTTTACTGACAGGACTCAAATCAACTTCCTACATGTAAATGTCACAACGGAAAGTAAGTTTAACAGAATTTTGAACGGTTAAATTAATCAACCTTTAAGAAACCATCTATGCATTATAAAGCCATCTGATTGAGAAATGAAATCCAGGTAATCAAAGTTATATTGGCACCATTCGGACAAAGCAACACTAAATTTATTTTTCATTGGGCTCAATGGCAACCCAACTGTTTCTGAGGTAACATGAACCAGGCACACTCTGTATCTGGTTTTCTATTTATATTACTTCAACTAAGATTTTAAAATCTAAGAAATCTTGAAAAGTCTATATAATGAAAACATGATACATGAAAAAAATGTTATGCCTAGTTCTAAAGTGCATAATTTTTAAGAGTGATAACACGATTTCATATATAGGCAATATCTCCTACTTTTGTTAATAATGTCTCCCTAAAAATGGTTTAACCGTCAGAAAGCAGGAGGAGTAAGAGAACATAAAGATTCCACTCCTAATCAATTAGGTAAAATTCTTTTTTTTTTTTTCCTTTGGAGAGGTTTTTCGCTATAGGGCGCATGCGCTCGCCAGACAGAGACAGAGAAACAGAAAGCGAGAAATCACCCCCCAAGGGGGATGGCCACACCGCAATCCCTTCTCCTCCATTCTCCTCCCGGGATCTTGGGCACACACGCACATGCGCCCGGCGTGAATTTTAAGCCACCGGGTCCGGGACGCGAACCGCGGTCAACTACGTGGGAGTCCAGCAACATAGCCATTACGCTAACTGCTGGCTCCCAATTGGGTAAAATTCTAAATGCCTAAATATGGTTCCTCCAAATGCTATGGCCCCGGCCCCTCAAAGTGAGTCAAGAGACATTCTCACCCAACATGTTTCCCTGAGAACGGTGAAGTCCAGTCACGGCTCACCCCCTCAAAAGGCTTGTCTAGTCCTCCCTGACTTCTCCAAAGGGACACTTAGGAAGATCAGTAGCACCTATTCAGACCGCTTACCTAATGCCCTAGATACCTACAAAGCAAGGGAAGGCAAAAAACGATCCTTCTTCCCTCATAAGCATATAGGTGTCCCGGGGGCTTTCCACCTGGCTCTTAAGGATTTGGGTTCTGCTGGGCACAGGCAAATACTACCATGAGCACCAGCCTGCAAGCAACCAGCAACCTTTTTCAAGCATCTGGTAAGGTACAGAAAACAAATTACAATAACCACAGTACCTGCCCATAAAAACAGAATGATCTTTTCAAACGTGATACCCCGCTGAGAAACAATAATGCAGCCATCAGCCTCTCAAAAGCATGAACTGACTTGACTTCTCTGTTTTCAAAGGTTTCTACATTGCACTTGAATTACACTTTGGCAATTAGACAGTCAGAGTCTAGTTCACATACTCAGGGCACCATACCTGTGTACCTGAGTCTGACTAGCGAAACGGTCCACACACCAAACACACTATCATTGACTCCAACATGAACCAGACATCAATCAAGTCATCTTATTAGCCAAAAAAAGCTCCAGCTGACAGTAATAGGATGTTAATTTTTAAAGCAACACACATACAAACTACCATGCATAAAATTCAAATATTTATAATTTGGGGGACCAGCAGAAGGCTTACATATGTATGCTGGACTCCCACGTACTCATACTCAACCACATTTAAAGACCTGGACCCAGGGCCTTAAAACTCACGCCAGACACGTGTGCATGCATGCCCAAAATCCTGAGAGGAGAATGGAAGAGAAGGGATTGAGGCATGGCCATCCCCCCAGGGGATGTGTCTCTCTGGGGAACACACATGCCCTAGAGCAAAAAAATCTCTCTTTAAAAAAAAGTGTATAATTTGGAAGAATGTGATAGTAACAACCATTACAAAGCAGTGTGTATTATTAACTAACCTACCAAAAGACTCATATAGAGTACCAAAAGTTTTAAACATTTTACTAAAATCTATCTTTTAAAAAAATCCAGGAAATCATGGTATTAAAGGATACCCTAACCTTTAGAATCTGTTTCCAATTTCACCACTTATTTGCTGTTGGTTCCTTCCACCTGAATTTAGATCACTTGAAAATTGAACATAACATTGAGACTTCAAAGGAATCTGATGTAAATAGCTGTAAACTACTGTAAATTTCACTGAAAGTGCCAAGGAAATGTAATGTTTAAAAAAATCCTTATTAAAACTTTGTAAAACAAGAAAAAGGCATCATTAATAAAATGTGTGCTTACCTTTTCAAAAAGCATATATACTAACTAGCAAATGAAAAAATTTAAGTTATTTGGGATCTTACTAAAGTGCTAATTTTTATTTTTAATATTAATGAAACAGTGCACATACGTCCACAGGAGACAGAGAGAGAGAGAACACTCTTCACAGGCTCTGGACACATGACAATCCTCTCCTCCAGTCCATCAGCTCTTGGATATTCACACACATGCCTGGTTTGTTTCGGGTGGACTGGGCCTGGGATTTGAACCTCAGTCACCAAGTGGGATCTAGCTTCTCTTGAGTAACACATTACCACTGTACCACAGAGCTGGCCCTAAAGTGCTATTTCAAAAGGCCACAAAATAAAAATATTTCACAATGAAAAATTCATTCAAGTGGAAAGAAAAACAGTTACAAAACCAGCTTTGACAGAGCTAGGCTAGAAATCAGTGCTTTAGGACCATGTTACTGAACGTGAGTCTATTAAAATATACCACTGTAACATTTTTTGGAGAGGTTTTTTGTTTTACTTTGTTTTGTTTTTTGCTATAGGGCGTGTGTGCTTGCCAGGAAGACAGAGAGAGACAGAAAGTGAAAAATCACTTTCCAGGGGGATGGCCACGCCACAAATCCCTTTTCCTCCATTATCCTCTCGGGATCTTGGGCACACATACACACATGCCCAGCGAGAGTTTAGGCCAATGGGTCCAGGACTCAAACCGCGGTCAGCTACGTGGAAGTCCAGCAACACAGCTGTTACACCAACATCTGGCCCCCCCCCCACTGAAACATTTTACTATTACAACTTTACTTGTACATGAAATATAGATGATTATCAAATCACCTAATAAAAGCTAAACATAAAAAAAAAAAAGCTGGGAACAAGCAGTTAGCGTAATGGCTATGGCGCTAGAATCCCACGTAATCGACCGCGGTTCGCGTCTCGGACCCGGTGGCTTAGAACTCACGCCGGGCATGTGTGCATGCGTGCCCAAGATCCCGAGGGGAGAATGGAGGAGAAGGGATTGCGGTGTGACCATCCCCCCTGGGGGGTGATTTCTCACTTTCTGTCTCTATGTCTCTCTCTGTCTTTCTGGCGAGCACACGTGCCCTATAGTGAAAACCTCTCCAAAAAAAAAAAACCTAAACATAGGGGCCAGCATTTGCAAGGTAGTTATGGCACCAGACTAATTCTCTCTCTCTCTGGTGAGTGCATGTGCCTTATAGCAAATTAAAAAATAACAAATAAAATTAAATAAATGTTAAAAATAAAAAGCTGGGCCAGCAGATGGCATACTGATTACATCACTGGACTCACACATGGCCAACCACAGTTCAAGTCCTGGAGCCAGTGGCTTGAAAGTCACACCAGGTGTGTGTTGTGCATGCCTAAGACCCCAGGAGGAGAATGGAGACGTGATTACAGCCTACCCATCCCCACAGGGGGTGATATCACACCTGCCCTCTCACTATCTCATCTCTCTCTCCAGCAAGTGCATGCACCCTATGGGAAAAACCTCCCAGAAAAAAAAAAGCTAAAAATATACCTACGACCTGATCCAGTTATTTCTCTTAGCCAAGAAAAAGAAAGCATATGTTCACATAAAAGTTCACAGTAGCTTTATCTGTAATAACCTGAAACTAGAAAAAAACTAAATGCTGTCAAGCACCAGAAGATTCATAAACTGTGGTACATCCATACAACAGAATACTGTTTCACAACAAAAAGGAACGAACTACAAACTGGCCCTAAACGCTGTGTTTAAGGATTATCCAAAAGGAGCCTGTTTCCACATTCCTGACTACAGCTGAATACCAGTCTCAGTGGCTTGGAAAACATGCCAGGCATATGTATGCATGTGCCCTAAATCCTAACAGAACGGAAAAATGGAGGAAAAAGAATACCGCATGACTGCACCTCACTGGGGGGTAATCTTTCATGCTTTCTTTCTCTCTCTTGTAAGCACACACATCCTCAGGCATTAACAGGAAAAATAACAAACTCAATTGGTATGAATTTCAACATTATGAAAGAATCCATATGAAAAGGAGAACAGCAATGGCATAATAGTTATGTTGCTGGACTCCCACTTAGTCAACCGTGGTTTGAGTCCCTGACCCGGCAGCTTAAAACTCACACTGGGCGCACGTGAGTGCGTACCCAAATTCCCAAGAGAAAAAATTGCAGTGTGGCCATCCACCTGGGGGTTGATTTCTCATTCTCTGTCTCTGGCAAGCGCATGTGCCCTATGGCAAACACTTCCTTCCTAAAAAAGTACATATTCCATGATTTCTTCTACAGAAAATTTTACAAAATTCAACTCATTTATAGTGACAGAAATCAGTCATGGGAAGAGAAAATTAGATTACAAAGGGGTGAAAGAAACTTTGGGGATGGGGTGAGCAGGTGGCATAGTGGTTACAGTACTGGACTTCCACATGATCAACTGTGCAGTTCAAGACTGGTGGCTTGAAACAGGCTGGGCACGTGTGCATGCATGCCCCAAATCCCAAGGGACTGCAGCATGGCTATTCCCCTTGGGGATGATTTACTTTTTGTCTCTCTGTCAAGACAGAGAGACACATGCCTTATAGCCACAAGAAAGAAAGAAGGAAAGAAAGAAAGAAACTAACTAACTTTTGGGAAAGATGTAATGTTCTCTATCTTGATTGTGTTGACAGGTTTCATGGGTAAGATATAATGTTAAAAGTTAGGGGACCAGCAGTTGCATGATGGTTAAAGCACTGGACACTTCCAAGTGGCTGATCACAGTTCAAGTCCTGGAACTGGTGGCTTACTTTCTCACTCTTTCTCTCTCTCTCTGTGTCTCTGATCAAAATTTAAATAAATGAATGAATAAAATTAAATTTTAAAAATTAAAAAAACTTGAAAAGTTACAATTTTTGTAAAAGTTCATTTCTTTCTTTTCTCACACTGAGAGAGAAATAGGCATCCCCACATGTGATCCACCCCAGTCCCAGATCACAAGCAGGTTCATGTTCAGGGAGGCCTGGAGCTCCGCCATGCAAGTCAGTCCCCGGTGCACTATGTACCACCATCCAGCGTCAAAAACTTACCAGATGAATCTGAATGTTTCTGACGCAAATGATAAATGCATGAGGTGATGGATATGCCAAATACCCTGATTTGATTATTACACAATGCATACATGTACAAAAAAATAACACACTGCACCCTATGAATATGTACATTATTAGTCAATCAGAAATTGGGCCAGCAGGTAGCATGGTAATGGATGTGCCGACTCTCATATGGCCTACCATGATTCAAGTCCTGGACCTGGTGGCTTGAAAATCATGCCAGACACATGTACACATGTATGCATGTACGCATGCCCCAAATCCTGAGAATGGAGGAAAAGGGATTGTAATGGGCCATTCCCCCGGGAGGAAGGGATGATTTCTCACTTTCTCTATTTTCTCTCTGGTGAGCACATGTGCCCTATAGCAAAAACAAAGAAACTTAAAAAATTACTCACTTTAATTATGTATTTTATTTTTCTTTATAGAGGTTTCTGTCATATGGGACATACACTAGCCAGGGAGAGAGACAATGAGAGATGGCCATGCCGCAACTCCTCCTCCTCCATTCTCTTCCTGAGATCTTGGTCATGCACACAAATGCATCTGGCATTATTTTCAAGTCACTGGGTCCAGGACTCAAACCATGGTCAGCCATGTGGGAGTCCAGTGATATAATCATTAAGCCATCTGCTAGCCCCTAATCGATTACTTTAAATATGTACAGTTTATTGTACTCCAATTTTACCTCAATAAAAAAATTTGTGTTAAATCAAGATACCAAATTAATTCTATAAGCTCTTGCCAGTCAGTCTATCTACTAATGAATATAACGTGTTTAACCTACCAATCTGTAGTAGGCACTGTGATAAGTATAGAAGTATGCCTGAGTTGGGGACCAGCAGGTGGCGTGGTGGTTAAGACGCTGGACAGTCCCACATGGCCGACCACAGTTCGAGTCCTGGACCTGGTGGCTTGCTTTCTCTCATTCTCTTTCTCTCTCTGATCAAATTAAAATAAATGAATGAATAAAATTTAAAAATTAAAAAAAAAGTATGCTTGATTTCAGGACCACCATTATAAAAAAATAAAGCTCAATCAAATAAAAATCAGACTTCTTTTTTTTTAAAGAATTATTTATTTAATTTGATTAATTCATTCATTTAATTTGGCCAGAGAGAGACACAGAGAAAGAGAGAGAGGGAAAGTGAGAAAGGAAGCCACCAGGTCCAGGACTCGAACTGTGGTTGGCCATGTGGGAGTGTCCAGCGCCTTAACCGCCAGGCCACCTGCAGGTCCCCAGACTTCACTTTTAACCACTACATCAGGCTAACCGTTTCAACGACAAAACGACACCAACTATGATGCACTAAAAAAGAATGAAAGCCCACTGAGTATGAGACTCCATATTTTGTTTTAAGAACTAGTCTATTTAATATTTATATATTTACTTATGTACTTATTTTAATTTGACCAGAGAGGGACAGAGCGAGAGAGGAAGGGAAAGTGAGAAAGAAAGCCATCAAGTTCAGGACTCAAACCACAGTTGGCCATGTGGGAGTCCAGCATCCTTAACTATCAGGTCGCCTGCCTGCCCCAGGACTCCATGATTTTTAATTAATGTTTCAATTAATAGGTTTTCTTTCTTCAATCTAGAATCCCATTTCTGAGAAATAGAAACAATCCAAAGAAACGCATTTGGATGTTAATTTCAATCTTATTAGAGAAAAAGAGCAAAAAATTGAATGGCTCAGCCATAGAATCACATGTTACATGAGGTTTTTGTTTGTTTGTTTGTTTTATTAAGATTTTTGCCAGAACCAGCAGTTAGCATAATGGCTATGTCGCTGGTCTCTCATGTAGTAGACAGCGGTTCGCGTTCCAGACCCGGTGGCTTAAACTCACACCGGGTGCGTGTGCGTGTGTGCCCAAGATCCCGAGAGGAGAATGGAGGAGAAGGGACTGCGGCGTGGTCATCCCCCGGGGGATGATTTCTCACTTCCTGTCTCTCTCTGTCTGTCTGGCGAGCGCACGTGCCCTATAGCAAAAAAACCTCTGAAAAAAAAATATATTTTTGCCATAGGGCATTTGTTGAAGAGAGAGAGACAGAAACAAAGAAAGAGGAAGTAAGAAATCGCACACACACACACACACACACACTCACACACCCGAAGTGGGGGATACCCACACCTCAATCCCTTCTCCATTATCCTCTGAGATTTTGTGCATGCAAACACATGTACCCAGCATGTTTTTCAAGCTGCTGGGTCCAGGACTCAAACCTTGGAGTAGGCCATGTGGGGTCCAGCCCCTTAACACCGCCATGCCACCTACTAGCCCCTATATCTGATTTTTTTTAAAGTCTATTCACCTATTCTCCCATGACAGAGACAAACAAAGAGAGACAGACATCCCCACTAGGATCCCCCACACCCTGATCCACCCCCAAGCCTCACCAAGCCTGGATCATGGATAAACTTATACCAAGTGTGCTCAGGGAGGTCCTGGGACATGAACCCAGGACCTTTCCCATGTTGCATTACCACTACACCGATCACAGCCTGTGATTTTTTTCCCCCAAAACTGCCAGAGAGCACTTGTGCTTGCCAGAAAGAAGGAAGGATAGGGAAAAGGGAGAAAGCACCCTCAAAAGAGCATGATCATGCCACAATCCCTTCTCCTCCACCTCTCCCTCCTACTGGGGTTTGGGGCATGTATACACATGTAGCCAAACAATTTTTCAAGCCACCAGAGCTTAGACCATAGTCTGCCATGTGGGATCCTATGCCTTTAACCACTAGGCTACAAAGCCAGCCCTACTTCTGATATTTTTAACTGGAAAAAGTATTTGCAAAAATATTAAGCAAAAACAGAAGAGGTACATGCTATGTGAGCAACAGGTTGGAAACATTATAACTGGGGGAGAATAAAAGACTGATAGGAAAATACATATTATTATTATTAGCATTTAAGAACAATGGTTCTTAAACTGTGGTCCCTGGACCAAGAGCATCAGCCTCACTTAGGAACTTCTTGGAAACAGTTCTCAAACCCTACCCTAGACCTGTGAATCAGGAAACTCCACTGGTTAAACTGAGCAACCAGTTTTAACAAACCTCCAGGTGACTAAGATCACACTGAAGTCTGAGAATCACTGTTTAAAGGATGGGATTATGGGTGACCATTTTCCTTCTCTTTTTGCAACCTGTATTTTCCTCAATTATCTTATTACTTTTATGATCCAACTCTGTGGGTCTATAGGTAAAAAGCTATTATACTCTAAGTACTGTAATGTAAGACTAGAATTGCATGCTTAAAATATCCAGTGATTCTTAAGAATATCTCATCTGTTAAGACTGAACAAGATGCTAGACTTAAAAACTGTAACACAGGTCAAGGTGCTGGGAAAATTACACCACCAGCAAATCTAGCTTGTTCTAACATACACATAAAAACAGGGAAAGGACTTTGATGGGTCACATCTGCAAAAGATTTTTTCCCCTAAAAGCTGAACTTTTAGACCTGTGTGTAGTTTGCTAGAACTGTACTACAGGGATCAGATGTCCTAAGGTGAATACTTATTCGTGTAGGCACCCCTTAACAAAAATAAGTACCAGTATGCTGATTACCAAATTCTAAGCAAGGAACATGCATTCACAACACTAATAGTTTCCAAATCTCTAACTTCTAGTTTGAAGGCCATAAAACTACTTCAACTTCATCTCATCATCTCAATTAAACAGAGCCCACAGGAAATAAAAGACAAGCTGCAGGTTCCCAAATGACACCAGAGCTAGTTAAAAGATTACAGAATTATCTACATTTTGAACACAAATTAAAGAGCAACAAAGACTCCCACTATTAAAAGGGATAGAATAACTACCAATTAACAGCAAAATATCAAAGTTGAAGTCTAAGACAAATGGTTACACATCTTAAGTTAGTTTGTTTTTGTTCAGTTTAGTATTTATCTTTTATATAATGGCAGTACACATCCCAGATCCATCTCAATCCATAAAATTCATTTTTTAACCTTTCCATTCCTCGATAAATACATTCTGAAAGTCAATGAAAGTTACTGGAAAAGCAAGGTGATTAATACAATGCTGACCTTCTACAGTCTTGTCTTTTTGATTTACCCCCCCCCAAAAAAAAGCCAAAAAACAAAACCAACAATTTTTCCTAGTTAATTACATAAACACTGTGACTATGCACACTAAACTGTTCACTACTAAACTCCCAGCACCACTATGACTGGCAAAAAAGAAGTGTTCAAGGGCCAGCAGGTAGAACAGTGGTTAATGTCCTAGACTCCCATAAGGCCGACTGCAGTTTGAGTCCCAGATCCTGGGGCTTGAAACTCATGCTGGGCGCCTGTACATGCATGCGCAAAACTCCTGAGAGGAGATTGGAAAAGAAGGGATTGTGGCATGGCCATGCCCCCTGGGGTGGTGGGGGGGTGGATTTCATGCCTTTTCACCCTGTTTCTCCAACAAAGTCAATGCGCCCTTATAGTAAAAGTCTTTCCCTGGGGGGGGGAAAGAAAAAAGGTAAAATAAGTGCTCAAACATTTGAGGGCTTGAATTTGTTATGGAAGCTCTGAGCAGCTAGTGGTGTGGTGGTTGAGGCAGCTGGATCCCAGATGGCCAAATGCACACTCTGAGTCCTGGACCCAGCGGCTGGCCAGAAAAACATGCCAGGCAAGTGCCCAAAATCCTGAAAGGCCAATGGAAAAGAAGGGACTGCGGTGTGACCATCCCCTATGGGGATTTCTCACTTTCCTTCTGTCTCTCTCCAAAAGCTCTGAAACTCTAACCAACTGTTCTGTTAAATTCACTCATGCTGTTAATACATTTCTTATAAGATCCTGCCCCTTTCTATCACTCTTGAAGAGTGACAGATGTAAAGGATGTTTACATCTCTACCATACATTTAGCCCATACATGAGGCTAATTAAGCATATTCAAAACAATGCATCCTGTTTTATTACTGCACTCCTTCCAAAAGAAGAGAATCTTTGGACTTTGAAAACTGTCGGTATTATCAGTTCTAAAACCTTACATCAGTAACAAACATGGTGCATGCCAAGTCCCCCTTACTATCAGATCCACTTTTCTGATTTAACCTTCATTTCTCTATTTCTTACACTCTAACAAGTCAAGTGTTCCTCTCCTCTTCTGACCCCTTGAAAACACCCTTGATCCTGTAACACCCGCTGGCAAGGCCTCCCCAGCCCCCATCCCTTTTGTATATAAACACACTCTCTTGTCACACACTCCATCAGCTGTTTGGTAGCTCCGCCCCTCCTCCTTTTCCGGGGAGTAACAGAGCAGCCAATGAGCTGTGAGGAGCTGTGCCTGCGGCCTTTTGCCTGCATACGCTCTTCCAAAACAAGCAGCTCTAGCCTTCAGCAGGGGCCACTGGTTCACAGATAAAAGGATCGCCAGGGCTGTGCAACAGGGTGAGACCAGTAACCCCCACCCAACAAGGAAACCCGTGTAATCTGAGCTGTTTGTTCCTCCACCAGGGAGAACTTAAACTGATATTCCTTTAGGGCAAATCACGCTTTAAGGTCACCAGAGTCCCAGTTCTCAGACAATCTAAATAATCAGCTAGTTGGAGATGGAAACCTCAGAGGTTGCCAGGGGGAGAGCAGCACAGGATTACCCATCTACCTGATTTTGCAAACAAATGGCCCAACTATTAGAGACTATTCCACAGGACTGAGGATACCTGCAAGTTTTTTGATTGGGACGCATTCCTATAGGGTCCAAAAGTCATGTAAATCAGTTTCTAGGCTCCTGGGGAGGTTTGCACAACCCTTAGCTAAGGATCAGAAGTGAAACAATGAATGAGTCAGAGTTTCAGAACATAATCGCCCAGCAGATATTAAGTGCATCAGTGCAAAACACTCACTCCCTGCCTAACTTGGAAGCTAGCTCTCCTCCTACCAACCCGTCACAAAAGAAATATCGCCGACTGCAAACAACAACCAGAGATGGTGTCTCAGAAAGAGTCCAGCGAGGTGGTGGAAGGCAGTGGTCAATTAGTTACACATCCTCTTCTCTCCCTACCCCCACACCGCTACTTTCGTACTACACAGGTTCCCTGCCAGGCTGTAAATCGTGGTGGTATAATTACGCTCGGGAGACAGCCCAAAATGGGCTGAAACAGGAGATTGCAATGAAACCAGCTATCAGCTTCCACACCAAAGAAATCGTCAAGGGGCAGAGGGGCTAGAAGTGCATTCCTTCAGACCTTTTCTTTCCACTTCCTCTCCACCATCTTCCATTTTCAACCCCAGCCCTTGCACACAATTGTACTCATTTTAGTAGTGGGTTGGGGAATTTTTCCTTACATGTTCTTGCTAAATATACCTTACTCAAAAACTGTTGGCTCCATTTGGGCCTACTAATGTGAATTCAACAGAAAAAGGGGGCCACGAAATCCCTCACCCCCACAACACACACACCAGCACACAAAAGGAAATTCGAAAATGTTAACTTCTAAACTACCTTAAGCCAGAAAACAACAAACACGAAACAAAGATAACCTCTGGCTTTTAAATCCGAGTGTTATCCTCCTGTCTCAGGGATCTGCGATTCTAAAGCGCCTCTGCTTTCTTTTGTCAGAAAGGAGGAAGGTGGGGAAAGAACAGAAGGCCAAGGCATCTTTTGCCTTTCTTCATCTTCTACTAAAAATAAGCTATGAAATAAGCCACTTAGGGGGGAGAAAAAGACACCCTGCTGTTCTTTGTCTGTTTTCCTCTCCCTCTCCACCCCCCACACCCCGACTTCTAAATGCGGTAATCATTCTAGATGCCACAACTACTAAATGAACAAAAGACACTGTATGGAAAAGGCATCAGGTCAAGTTAGGCCTCGCTCTTTATCCTCAAGCTTTTAAAAATATATGTACGTATATAATTTGAGAATCTGACATCAATCAAAAACAGCTGGAATTCTCCCCTACACACACACACACACACACACACACACACACACACATACTTCATCCCAATTACACATTAGGAAGAAATTTGCATTAGGTGTGACAGTAACTCTCGATTCAAGATAAAAATAACTCGAATTCTGCCACCATGTCATTTCCTAGTTTCTAAACAAAAATAAAACCTGAAACTGCTTTGTGTAGAATGTACACACAGAGTTACAAGTTTTCCTGCAACCTTATGAAAAGCCAACATTACTGGTATAATTCACACATTTACAAAACAATCATGGCCCCAAACAGCTCATAAAGAGTTGATTTCACTTGTGCCCTAGACATTTATTTGGTACATAATACTTTATTAGTTGTTCCTCTCTAATCCTCACTCCTATCCCTCCCCCCCAAATTCTAAAGTCCAAACTCCAAACTTAGAAGTTTATCTACGGTTCTTAATTTCTGGCCAAGTTTCCCATGAACAAGGAGAAAAACACATTCTTATTCCTGAAAAGATTATAGGGGGGAAAAATATAATCTCTTGCACAGGCAACTTTTCTTCCCCTCCCCCACAACCAAATCATATCCAAAAACTACTTTTTTAGAACTTCAGCAAATCCCATACAACTGAGTATTTGACAATAATCAACGATTTTTACAAAGGAGTAAAACAGTCAAAAAAATTCAGTAACAAATAAAAACAAGAAAGGAGGAATTCACCTGAAGAATCTAGCCAAACAACTTGAGTTATATAAACAAAACCCTGCAACAGGGGGAAATGGTGGGGGGATGGGGGTGAGGCAGAAAGAGAAACAGGAGACAGGACTTTCGACTGGGTTTCACACACTAACCCCTTCACTCCTCTCCTCTTCCTTTCTCCCCTGGGATTAGTTCAACACACTGGGTTCCCCCCACCCTCTAAATTACTCCTCAAAATAAATAAATAAATAGAATTCCTGAAATTTGTCATAGGAACCTTCGCGAATTTCTCTAGCTGGCCATGAAATAATCAGTCTGGACTCCAACCAAAACCACAGCCTGAAGGACTCTTATCAGTTACAGCTTTCCTACTGCACCCTCCGGAGTGAATAAAGTTGGGGCGAGGAGAGTAAAAAAAAAAAAATAAAGGGTGTCACTTGGCCAGATCAGGGCAAGTACTCCCCAAGAATCTGACTCTCAGAGAGGGACTTTGGCTTCAGTGGCTAGTACTGGTCTATTTTGTCCAGGAGCTCCTCTTTCTCTCCTTCCCCTCAGCTGTCATAGCCACAATATGGAGAGTGACTAGATGGAAGGCCTGGGGGTCCTCACCACATACAACCATGGGTGGGACAGGCTTTGTCAGTGGAGAGGAAAACAGTAGGGTCCTCCTAGGAACCAGAACGCTTAACAAGAGCCTCTGATTTAAAACACACAGAGCTCTTTATTAGGAGAGGGGCCCTGAGCAGACTACTCTCTTCCTAATATAGAAAGGAATTAGGGATAAAGGAGGTCGCCTGATTTACCCCAGTTCAAGAAGCATTGTGAGTGGAGGGAATGGGGGCATCTCAAGAAAGGAGAAAGGCTTCCGTCTCGGGAATGTCTACCTTTAGATCCTAAATCCACAGCGAGCAAACAAGAAAGAGACCCTGGAGATCGGCTCGACAGTAGAAGAGAATGAGGTGGCGAGTCCTGCGGGGAGGGGGGGGTGGAATGCCGTCTTAGGAGTCCAAACGTCGTGGAGAAGAGTCACGGGCACTGGGGGGGTGCAGCTAGAGCGAGAAGCAGCGCATATTTCGGGGTGCTGCAGATAAAGGGGGAGCTGGAAAGGCTCTCGGCTTCTGGGAGGTGCCGCCGTAGGCACTGGGGGCAGGGAGGGAAGTCTCGGACAGTGGCTTCGAGTGCCCCAGGGCCCTTGCTCGCACCTTGGGGGTGCCCTAGGCATCCCCGCACCGCCCCTGACACACAGCCCTAATTCCCCCTCCTCCACGAAGGATACAGCTTGACCACGTCCGTGTCCATCCGCCTCTTGCCCGGACTGGGAGATGACATGGTGTCGCCGCCGCCGCTGCCTCCGTTGTCTGTGCCG
>NW_006160129.1:1106402-1111280 GCF_000334495.1 Tupaia belangeri chinensis
CGTTCCCGGGCCCCAGCCCCGGCGTTAGGGACCCTGCGGCCGCTCCGGCTCCTCGGAAGAGGTGGCAACACCCCCACGGTCCTGTCGGGTCCCGTCAGTCGCCGCCGCCGCCCCCCGCACGGGGGAACACCGGGCACTGTCCGGCCGGGTGGGGGTGGGGACCCCGCGGCGCCCGGCTCTGGCTGCCCTTCTCCGGCTGTGGTTCCGCCGCGGCCCGGCCCCGGCGCTCCTCTGCGCCGCGCGACACTTCCTCCTGCCTGCTCTAGCTCGCTCGCCTGCTCGCCCGCTCACCCTCTCGCCGGCTCCTAGCAGCCTCCACGACCAGCGGACTACTCCTGCTCACTCGGCCTCTCTACCCGAGCCTCGCTCTGGGCGCCGTGACGTCACCTCTGTGACGTCATCCAAGGGGGCGGGTCCAGCGACGACAGGGGTGGAGCGCCGCCGCGGCGTGTGCTTTCCCGAGGGATTCTGGGAAATGTAGTTTCTCTTTCTCCTGCCCTCTCTCAGCCCTCTGCCCCCTCCCCCAACTTCCCTGCACACTTAATCGCTCAACTGTCAGCGTCGTTACCATCATCCTCATAAACGATAATGGTGAATAATGGCCATAGCATTACATTCATGTGTTTTAGGGTAATGAACCTCCTCATAAACTCTATTAGAAAGGCTGTTGTTTTTATTTTAAATTTGGAATTGCTCAGACAGGAGCCAAAATCTGGAAATGCCCACACTAGCAGGTTCTTTGAATTAATTCATCTTTTTCCCTACACTATGCTCTCTCCCTCATCGTTTGCAGAGACTGTAGACTCTAGCAAGGCTTCCTCAGAGCTTGCAAACCAGGGTTCATTACATTCCATGCATGTAGGACCACTCTTTTAGGGATCAGAGCTGAGGCAACAAGGTGACATGGCCAACAGTAACAGCCTTATCCTACACCCTCTGGGGTAATCTCGCTAAGTGAGTGACTGACAGACGCAGAGGCATACCAAATACACAGTAGCTCGGGACATATGTTGTCCTGCCCTTTGAACTTCCTCACTAGCCTTATATACTCCTTTATTCACTCAATAAATGTTAATTAAGCACCTCTTATATACTAATCACAGGACATAATGGTTTACTAGGACCACATTTACACAACCCTCCCAGAGTAGTCTATAGATCACTAGTGTCACCATCATTTGGGAACTTGTTAGAAACAGACTAGAGCTTCACCTCTGACCTAGTGAAATTGAGTTTGCCATTTAACAAGGTCTCCAGGTGATTTTTGTGCACAGTGAAGTTTGAGATTTACTACTCTAGAAGGCGCTCCAAAAGAAGGGATGTCAAACCCAGGAGTCAACCAGGCATCTCCTATCTTTCTATCAGATTTTCACTGCCATCTATTATCTTTTTTTTTTTTAAAGAGGTTTTCACTATAGGGCGCATGTGCTTGCCAGACAGAGAGAAACAGAGAGACAGAAAGTGAGAAATCATCCCCCAGGGGGGATGGCCACGCCGCAATCCCTTCTCCTCCATTCTCCTCTTGGGATCTTGGGCACGCGCACGCACGCACGCACACGCGCCCAGCGTGAATTTAAGCCACCGGGTCCGGGACTCGAACTGCGGTTGACTACATGGGAGTCCAGCGACATAGACATTACACTAACTGCTGGTCCCACTGCCATCTATTTTCAAAAACCGTATCTCTTCTCTAGTTCTCATGAGTACGCTTGTACTTTATCAGACCATGTGCTGTGAGTTGAGTCCCCTTATCTAACCACACACACATATACACCTGGGGCAACAACAGTCGACTGAAGGTGAATATTTTTCCTGTCATTCCATCCCTCCAAAAAAATATATTTTTTTTTCATTATAAAATAGGCAAAACATAAAACTTACCATTGTAATGATATTTAAGTGTATGATTCAGCAGCACCAAATACATGCACAACGTTGAGCAAACATCTACTTTCCATTTCCAGAATTTTTCAGCATCCTGAACCGAAATTCTGTATCCATTAAACACTAACTCTTCACTCCTCCTTCCCCCAAGTCCTTGGTAACCTCTCTTCTATGTTCTAACAAAGACGGGCTATTTTAACTGCTTCTAAAAGGAGTGCATTTCTCTTTCCTATTGCACGTGGCAAATCTGTCGAAAGGAGCACATGTCTGAATGAAGACATTCCTAACCTCCTTTATTTGACCACTTTGTAAAAGGAGATAAAGATAGAACAGATATTTGTCTTCTTGACTGGGTCTCCTCTAGGCCTTCTGGACTTCTGTGACTGCTGCCTCCTTTCCCAGAATGGCTTCCCGCAGTCCACCTGACCCTAAGGCAGTGACAAGACTGTGATTCTCTGGCTTTGGTTTACTTTAGAATCACCTTGTTAAGCTCACAAATGTCTAGGCCCCACCCTGGGGATTCTGATTCACAGGGTCTGGGGTGGACATCCATGTCTGTAAGAAGCTCCCCAGCTGATTTTTTTTAAATTATTTTTTATTTTAACTGTATTTATTTAATTTATTTATTTCGTTTTATTTTAATTTGACCAGTGAGGGACAGAGTGAGAGAGAGAAATTAAGGAAGCAAACCGCCAGGTCTGGTACTCAAACCATGATCAGCCACGTGGGAGTCCATCGCCCTTAACCACCATGCCACCTGCTGGCCCCTCCCCAGCTGATTCTTAAAAAAAAAAGAATTATTTAATTTATTTGTTTGAATTTGACTAGAGAGGGACAGAGTGAGTGAGAGAAAGAGTGAGAAAGCAAGCTGCCAGGTCCGGGAATCAAACCACAGTGGATTATGTGGGAGTCCAGTGCCCTTAACCACTACACCACCTGCTGGCCCCATCTCAGCTGATTCTGATGCAGGCCAAAGTTTGAGAACCACAAGATTCTGGTAGACAGAAACACTGACCACTCCAGGTGGAATTAGCACTCCCCTAAGATCCTCTGCAAATAAAGGAATACTCTCTGGAGTTTCCTCAAAATCTGAAAGTCTTAGAGGACCCAAAGGTATTTTCCATAATCCAGAATGTGGAGTCCAGAACAGATAGAAAGAACAGTTGGGAAAAAGAAGGGCACGAGGCAGAGACTAGAAATGTTCTCAGGTGCTTTAATCTTTACCAGTGCTACAATTGCCAAGATCCAAGTATTAGACAAAAATAATCCCAGGGGTATTTAGTTAAGGCAACTTGTTGCAGCTCACACTAGAGCAGGTTGGGCTGCCTTATCTAAAATACAACTTAACCTTCTAAGCAGTAGTTGAAAAGAATCATCCCGGGGCTGGCAGGTGGCGTGGTGGTTGAGGCACTGGACTCCCACGTGGCTGATAAGAGTCCCTAGACCTGGAAGCTTCCTTTCACACTTTTCCTCTCTCTCTCTCTGCTCAAGTTAAAATAATAATAATAAACATATAAAATAAATAATTTCTTTAAGGAGGAAAGAAAATGTGTTATCCTAAAAAGGAATTATTGTGGGACCAACAGGTAGCATGAAGGTTAAGGTGCTGGATCCCATATGCCTGGCTGCTCAGTTCGAATCCTGGACCCAGCAGCTTGAAAATCACACCAAGTACATGTGCGTACCCAAGGTCCTGAGAGGAGAATGGAGAAAAATGGGAGAGAAGGGATTATGGTGTGACCGTCTCCCTTGGGGAACTGATTTCTCACTTTCTTTCTCTGTCTCTGGTGAGCACATGTGCCCTATAACAAAAAAGAAAAAAAAAAAAAAAAAGAAAAAAGCTATTGTGTCTTTAGTATTTTAGCTCTGGGTTACTTAAGACAAACCTGCATCTCCCCAGCTCCTAATTATGCCTCTGCTAATTGGACATATCCTCCGTGAGCCTCGTTTTCTCATCTGTAAAATGTGACTCATAATGCCCTGCTCACTCAAGTGGCTTGATGGAATTAATGAAAAAGATGATTGTGGAAACCCCTTGTAAACTACAAATTGCCTTCGTAAAGGTAACATAAAGTGTTGCTTGCAGGGTGTGATATGGGATTGGTGGTGAGGAGAGTTTCAAAAAGTTTGTGGAAAAATGGAACTAAAGTATGAGTTAATTTTAGTGCACAAAATTTTAAAATCCATGTATAGTTTTTTTCATAATATACATTCCACAAACTTTTTTTTTTTTTTAGAAAGAAAGATTTTTGTTATAGGGCACATGCGCTTGCCAGAGAGATAGAAAGCAAGAGATCACCACCACCCTCCCCTGGGAGAATGTTCATGCTAAAATCACTTCTTAATTCTCCTCTTGGGATTTTAGGCACACACACACACATTCCTGGCATGTTTTAAGCCTCCAGGTCCAGGACTTGAACTACAGTCAGCTAAGTGGGAGTCCAGAAATGTAACCACTATACCATCTGTTGAGGTCCCTTCCATAAGCTTTTTGAAGATCCTTCGTATAGCAGTTAAGGAGAAAGGCATTCACTTTTTGGGTTTGTGTGTTTGTTTTGCTTTTCAAAGATAGTCATGATAATCATGGCAGTGATTCTTCTTCTTTTTTTTTTTTTTTTTCCTTTACAAGAGGGTACATGCACTTGCCAGAGAGAAAGAGAAAAAAAAAAGGAGAAGAGGGAGAAAGAACCCACCCCAACAGAGCATAGTCACACCACAATCCCTTCTTCATTTCTGCATTTTGTAGGGATTTGGGACATGCATGCACACCTGCCCAGTGTATATTTCATTGCTCAGTTGCCCATGTGGGACCCAGCTCCCTTAATAATTAGGCTGTGGGCCCAGCTCAATCCCCCTTCTTTGAGGTGAAGGTACACATTTTTACAGTACACCTTTTCTCTCGGGGCTTTTTTTTTTTTTTTTTTTTTTTTTTTTGAGAGGTTGTGCGCTCACCAGAAAGACAGAGAGAGACTGAGAGACAGAAAGCGAGAAATC
>NW_006160129.1:1111359-1115337 GCF_000334495.1 Tupaia belangeri chinensis
CCGGGCGGGAGTTAAAGCCACTGGGTCCGGGACTCAAACTGCGGTCGACTACGTGGGAGCCCAGCGACATAGCCATTACACCAACTGCTGGTCTCCTCTCGGGGCATTTTGTTATTCACTTCTTCATAAATCCACCTCCCCTATTCTGACCTCCTCTTCTTGTCCCTGCGTGGGCCCTTCCCCATTCTTTCCAGAACTGAGCCTGCCCCTGACCAGACAGGTTCAAAAGTGGAGCAGAGCCCAATGCTGATCTTGGCTCTGAAAAAAGGAGCTCTTTTGCAGAAGCTGTTTTCTCTTGCCTCTTTTTTCAACGTTTCAGCCGTTCAGAATGTCAATAATTTACTCTAAGACAACACCGAGGCCTGGGAGTGTCTGTCGTGTGCACACTCATGGCAGCATGCTGGATGAGCCGCGTTCTTCCTTATCAGGTACAACCAAGGGGTGCCTGTGGGGAGCAGCGTCCGATCCTGCCTGACTCACGTGGGTGTTGCAATCTGGAAAATGTATTCAGGGCCTGTTTATCTCTGCCCAGGGCAGGGCCAAGCTTGACCCATGGAGCCTGAGACTTCAGGAGGAGCTTCTCTAAGGCAAGAAAACAAGTTGGGAGAAAATATAATGCTTTGAGCAAGACACTAACAGGGAGTAAGATGAAACCAGTCATTTGGTGGTAGCCCATGGAAGAACCCAGCCCTGAAGCTGCTCTTTTCTGAAGTTGCCTGTTAACCCCTGTAGCTCTGGAACCAAAATGAAAGTATCATAGATGTCCCCGCCAAGTGTGAAAATCCTTCTAATATGACCTCCTGATTGCATCTGACACCTTCTCACTGGGAAAGTGGTTAGTTTTGAGCTGGTACTCCTGGCATCTGGAATCGCAGGACCAGGTCCTCTTTAAAAGGTAATCAGGGGACCAGCAGATGGCATGATGGTTACATAACTGGACTCCCACACAGTCAACTGTGGTTCAAGTCCCAGACCCAGCAGCTTAAAACACATGCTGGGCATGTGTGTGTGTGCATGCTCAAAATCCTGGAAGAAGAATGGAGGAGAAAGGATTGCGGCGTGGCCATCTCCCCCCAGGGGTGATTTCTTCTTTCTGTCTCTCTGTCTCTGGTGAGTGCAGACACTCTATAGTAAAAATTGCTCTTAAAAAAAAGGTAATCATATTAGCTGTTTTCTTGCTGCTGTGGTAAGGAAAGCTTAAACCTCATTTCAAGTCATCTCCGTGAAAGCCTGTCACAGTCTGTCCCCAGAGAAGTCACCAGTGAGAGCTCAGAAACATGCATGTGATTCAGCGAGAGCCTAGAACCTAAGAGACACCCAGCCCCTTCCAATCCCAATTCTACCTGTTATTCAATAACTGGACTCCCACACAGTCAACTGTGGTTCAAGTCCCAGACCCAGCAGCTTAAAACACATGCTGGGCATGTGTGTGTGTGCATGCTCAAAATCCTGGAAGAAGAATGGAGGAGAAAGGATTGCGGCGTGGCCATCTCCCCCCAGGGGTGATTTCTTCTTTCTGTCTCTCTGTCTCTGGTGAGTGCAGACACTCTATAGTAAAAATTGCTCTTAAAAAAAAGGTAATCATATTAGCTGTTTTCTTGCTGCTGTGGTAAGGAAAGCTTAAACCTCATTTCAAGTCATCTCCGTGAAAGCCTGTCACAGTCTGTCCCCAGAGAAGTCACCAGTGAGAGCTCAGAAACATGCATGTGATTCAGCGAGAGCCTAGAACCTAAGAGACACCCAGCCCCTTCCAATCCCAATTCTACCTGTTATTCATATAACCTTGGGCAAGAAACTTAACCTTTAGGCCTCAGTTTCCTTATCTGTAAAAGAGGATGACAGCACCGGATCAAACAAGAGATGATGCAGTCTCTAAGATGCAAGTCACATGTGACATATTTGGATGTCCCCCTATACACACATCAACACAAACCTCAAGGCGCAAAGTGAGAGATTATTCACACCTGCAACAAGGGCCTCTCACCTGGGCCAGCTCACGTGGGTGTTGCAATCTGGAAAAGGTATTTGGAACCTGTTTATTTCTGCCCAGGGCAGGGCCAAGCTTGACCCATCGAGCTGCCCATCTTGGGAGCTGCTTCTCTGACGCAGGAAAACAAGTTTGGGGCTGGCTCTGTGGCCTGGTAGTTAAGGCAGCTGTAAGTCACATGATTGACCCCTCATCTGAGTCCAAGCCTGTCAGCTTGAGAAACACACAGGACACATGTGCATGCATACTCAAAATCCCCAAGGGAGGGAGAGATGGAGGAGAGGGGACTGCAGTGTGACCATGCCCCACGGGGGTGGAGGGTGCTTTCTCCCTCTCCCTCTCTCTCTCTGACAAGCATATACACCCTCTAGCAAAACAAAAACGAAAGCAAAAACAGAACCACAATTTGAAAAAAATAAAATAAAAAACAAGTTTAGGGAGAACCCCTATGTTGCTGCCACTGGTCTCCTGCCTTTCCTTTGCTGCTTCCTCATCTCCCTGATCTGGCAAGCAATGCAGGAGGCCCCAGGCTCTGTCCTTAGGTCACTGCTCTTCCTTATACTGTGGATTCCTCAGGTGACCTCATCAGTCTCAAGGCTTTGTTGCCCATACTCTGCTTTTTTTGAGAGAGATTTTTGCTATAGGGCACATGCACTTGTCAGAGAGACAGAAAGTGAGAAATCACCCCCCAGGGGCATGACCATGCAGCAATCCCTTCTCCTCCATTCTCCTCTCAGGATTTTGGGCAGGCACACACATGCACCCAGCATGACTTTCAAGGTGTCGGGCCTGGGACTTGAAGCGCAGTTGATCATGTGGGAGTCCAGTACCTCAATCACTATACCACCTGGTGGCTCCCTCTTTTTTTTTTTTTTTTGTAAGAACTATTTATTTAAATGTATTTATTTATTTTTTTAAATTTGCTATAGGGCATATGTGTTCACCAAAGAGAGACAGAGAGAGAGAGAGAGAAAGAGAGAGAGAGAGAAGGAGGGAAAGTGAGAAAGTAAGCCACCAGGTCCGGGACTCCAGACTGTGGTAGGCCACATGGGAGTCCCAGTGCCTTGCACCATGTTACCTACTGGCCCCAGCAATGGTGTTCTGAAGTAACAAAGCCAACTGATTAAGGAATGTCTTACATGCTGTCATTAGCTGTCTCTTTGTGTTGTCATTGAACTTACTCCTCTGTCTTGTCTATTTTCTATACATTGGACACTAGGCCTAAAGGTCTAATAAATCCTAAATTTATTCGGGATAAACATTTGGGGTAAAAATACAATTTTTTTGAGGCCAGCAGGTGGTGTGGTGTTTAAGGGCACTGGATTCCCACATGGCCAACAGTGATTCGAGTCCCAGACCTGGCAACTTGCTTTCTAGCGTTCTCTCTCTCTCATTCTTACTCTGCCCCTCTCTGGTCGAATTTAAATTAATTAATTAATTAAATTACAATAATTATTTGTAAAATGCAACGTTTTATTGGTCATATCGAGTACTCTATATTGTATCACTTCAAGGGAGACACATTATGTTGTTGGGTTCTCTCTCTGTAAGTGATGGTGATGTGGAGTGCTTAAAGTGTGAGCAAATGCCAGATCTCTCTATTGACGGAAAAGGTCTATTTCCTCTTCGTGTTTTGTTCTCGCACTTACCTCCTGACACTGCATTACATGGTTGTGTGTGTGTCCATATATATATAAGAGCAGAGATTTGGGACCAGCAGTTAGTATAATGGGTATGTCGCTGGACTCCCATGTAGTTGACCACAGTTCGAGTCCCGGACCCGGTGGCTTAAACTCACACCGGGCGCATGTGTGTGCGTGCCCAAGATCCCGAGAGAATGGAGGAGAAGGGATTGCAGCGTGACCATCCCCCCTAGGGGGTGATTTCTCACTTTCTGTCCTCTGTCTCTCTCTGTCTGGCGAGCGCATGTGCCCTACAGCAAAAAACCTCTCAAAAAAAAAAAAAAAAAAAGAGAAGAGATTGGCGCCCTT
>NW_006160129.1:1116398-1118618 GCF_000334495.1 Tupaia belangeri chinensis
CCCCCCCCCCAGGGGGGATGACCATGCCGCAATCCCTTCTCCTCTATTCTCCTCTGGGGATCTTGGGCACTCACGCAGGCGCCTGGCGTGAGTTTAAGCCACTGGGTCCGGGACTCAAACTGCGGTCGACTACGTGGGAGCCCAGCGACATAGCCATTACACCAACTGCTGGTCTCCTCTCGGGGCATTTTGTTATTACCTTCTTCATAAATCCACCTCCCCTATTCTGACCTCCTCTTCTTGTCCCTGCGTGGGCCCTTCCCCATTCTTTCCAGAACTGAGCCTGCCCCTGACCAGACAGGTTCAAAAGTGGAGCAGAGCCCAATGCTGATCTTGGCTCTGAAAAAAGGAGCTCTTTTGCAGAAGCTGTTTTCTCTTGCCTCTTTTTTCAACGTTTCAGCCGTTCAGAATGTCAATAATTTACTCTAAGACAACACCGAGGCCTGGGAGTGTCTGTCGTGTGCACACTCATGGCAGCATGCTGGATGAGCCGCGTTCTTCCTTATCAGGTACAACCAAGGGGTGCCTGTGGGGAGCAGCGTCCGATCCTGCCTGACTCACGTGGGTGTTGCAATCTGGAAAATGTATTCAGGGCCTGTTTATCTCTGCCCAGGGCAGGGCCAAGCTTGACCCATGGAGCCTGAGACTTCAGGAGGAGCTTCTCTAAGGCAAGAAAACAAGTTGGGAGAAAATATAATGCTTTGAGCAAGACACTAACAGGGAGTAAGATGAAACCAGTCATTTGGTGGTAGCCCATGGAAGAACCCAGCCCTGAAGCTGCTCTTTTCTGAAGTTGCCTGTTAACCCCTGTAGCTCTGGAACCAAAATGAAAGTATCATAGATGTCCCCGCCAAGTGTGAAAATCCTTCTAATATGACCTCCTGATTGCATCTGACACCTTCTCACTGGGAAAGTGGTTAGTTTTGAGCTGGTACTCCTGGCATCTGGAATCGCAGGACCAGGTCCTCTTTAAAAGGTAATCAGGGGACCAGCAGATGGCATGATGGTTACATAACTGGACTCCCACACAGTCAACTGTGGTTCAAGTCCCAGACCCAGCAGCTTAAAACACATGCTGGGCATGTGTGTGTGTGCATGCTCAAAATCCTGGAAGAAGAATGGAGGAGAAAGGATTGCGGCGTGGCCATCTCCCCCCAGGGGTGATTTCTTCTTTCTGTCTCTCTGTCTCTGGTGAGTGCAGACACTCTATAGTAAAAATTGCTCTTAAAAAAAAGGTAATCATATTAGCTGTTTTCTTGCTGCTGTGGTAAGGAAAGCTTAAACCTCATTTCAAGTCATCTCCGTGAAAGCCTGTCACAGTCTGTCCCCAGAGAAGTCACCAGTGAGAGCTCAGAAACATGCATGTGATTCAGCGAGAGCCTAGAACCTAAGAGACACCCAGCCCCTTCCAATCCCAATTCTACCTGTTATTCATATAACCTTGGGCAAGAAACTTAACCTTTAGGCCTCAGTTTCCTTATCTGTAAAAGAGGATGACAGCACCGGATCAAACAAGAGATGATGCAGTCTCTAAGATGCAAGTCACATGTGACATATTTGGATGTCCCCCTATACACACATCAACACAAACCTCAAGGCGCAAAGTGAGAGATTATTCACACCTGCAACAAGGGCCTCTCACCTGGGCCAGCTCACGTGGGTGTTGCAATCTGGAAAAGGTATTTGGAACCTGTTTATTTCTGCCCAGGGCAGGGCCAAGCTTGACCCATCGAGCTGCCCATCTTGGGAGCTGCTTCTCTGACGCAGGAAAACAAGTTTGGGGCTGGCTCTGTGGCCTGGTAGTTAAGGCAGCTGTAAGTCACATGATTGACCCCTCATCTGAGTCCAAGCCTGTCAGCTTGAGAAACACACAGGACACATGTGCATGCATACTCAAAATCCCCAAGGGAGGGAGAGATGGAGGAGAGGGGACTGCAGTGTGACCATGCCCCACGGGGGTGGAGGGTGCTTTCTCCCTCTCCCTCTCTCTCTCTGACAAGCATATACACCCTCTAGCAAAACAAAAACGAAAGCAAAAACAGAACCACAATTTGAAAAAAATAAAATAAAAAACAAGTTTAGGGAGAACCCCTATGTTGCTGCCACTGGTCTCCTGCCTTTCCTTTGCTGCTTCCTCATCTCCCTGATCTGGCAAGCAATGCAGGAGGCCCCAGGCTCTGTCCTTAGGGCACTGCTCTTCCTTCTACTGTGGATTTCTCA
>NW_006160129.1:1118868-1132676 GCF_000334495.1 Tupaia belangeri chinensis
TCACTATACCACCTGGTGGCGCCCTCTTTTTTTTTTTTTTTTGTAAGAACTATTTATTTAAATGTATTTATTTATTTTTTTAAATTTGCTATAGGGCATATGTGTTCACCAAAGAGAGACAGAGAGAGAGAGAGAGAAAGAGAGAGAGAGAGAAGGAGGGAAAGTGAGAAAGTAAGCCACCAGGTCCGGGACTCCAGACTGTGGTAGGCCACATGGGAGTCCCAGTGCCTTGCACCATGTTACCTACTGGCCCCAGCAATGGTGTTCTGAAGTAACAAAGCCAACTGATTAAGGAATGTCTTACATGCTGTCATTAGCTGTCTCTTTGTGTTGTCATTGAACTTACTCCTCTGTCTTGTCTATTTTCTATACATTGGACACTAGGCCTAAAGGTCTAATAAATCCTAAATTTATTCGGGATAAACATTTGGGGTAAAAATACAATTTTTTTGAGGCCAGCAGGTGGTGTGGTGTTTAAGGGCACTGGATTCCCACATGGCCAACAGTGATTCGAGTCCCAGACCTGGCAACTTGCTTTCTAGCGTTCTCTCTCTCTCATTCTTACTCTGCCCCTCTCTGGTCGAATTTAAATTAATTAATTAATTAAATTACAATAATTATTTGTAAAATGCAACGTTTTATTGGTCATATCGAGTACTCTATATTGTATCACTTCAAGGGAGACACATTATGTTGTTGGGTTCTCTCTCTGTAAGTGATGGTGATGTGGAGTGCTTAAAGTGTGAGCAAATGCCAGATCTCTCTATTGACGGAAAAGGTCTATTTCCTCTTCGTGTTTTGTTCTCGCACTTACCTCCTGACACTGCATTACATGGTTGTGTGTGTGTCCATATATATATAAGAGCAGAGATTTGGGACCAGCAGTTAGTATAATGGGTATGTCGCTGGACTCCCATGTAGTTGACCACAGTTCGAGTCCCGGACCCGGTGGCTTAAACTCACACCGGGCGCATGTGTGTGCGTGCCCAAGATCCCGAGAGAATGGAGGAGAAGGGATTGCAGCGTGACCATCCCCCCTAGGGGGTGATTTCTCACTTTCTGTCCTCTGTCTCTCTCTGTCTGGCGAGCGCATGTGCCCTACAGCAAAAAACCTCTCAAAAAAAAAAAAAAAAAAGAGCAGAGATTTGGTCCCTTTGTTCACTGCTGAATCCATAGCACCTAAAACAGTGCCTGCCATAAAGTTGGGGCTCAACAAAGACATGTCAGATGAATAGTGAGAGCTCTCCTGTTATTCTCGGATGAATAGCAAGAATTCTATCCTTCATTTGGGCCTCTGGTTGCTTACACAGGGCAGTATGGCATGGTGGTTTTGATTAGCCTGGTTCTGACTGACCATCATTGATAATTATTGAGACTTCCTGATGGCTGTCTTGAGTTTATCATGATAATCTCTCTAATCTTACACATGTTAGAAATTTTCCATTATATGACTTTTTCTTTTTTTTTTTTTTAATTGTATTTAACTGTATTTATTTATTTTTGCTTTGACCAGAGAGGGACAGAGAGAGAGAGAGGAAAAGTGAGAAAGCAAGCCGCCAGGTCCGGGACTTGAACCATGAGTTGACCATATGGAAGTCCATCGCCCTGAACCACCACGCCAACTGCCAGCCCCTAGCTTTTCTTTTTAAGGTTTTTGCCATAGGGTGCATATGCTTGTCACACAGAGGCAGACAGTGAGAGGGAAAGTGAGAAATAACTCCCAGAAGGGATAGCCAGCCACAATACCTCCACCTCCATTCTCCTCCTGGGATTTTGGGCACACATGCACAGGCACTTGGCATGTTTCAAGCTGCCAACTCTGAACTTGAACCGTGGTCAGCCTTGTAGGAGTACTTTAAACCACTATTCCACCTGCTGGTCTCTATTATATATATATTTTTTTTTTAAAAAAAGCATGAGGCTCTTGGCCCAACTGTTGTGGCACACTTAACATGGCCCCATTTTGGGGTGCTGGAGCCACGTGGAAGGCCCAAGTTCAGATCCTGGACCAACTTAAACATGTTGGGTGTGGGGGCATACAAATGTGATCCTAGCCAACTGGGAAGCTGGAGCAGGAGGATTACGGCATGATGAGACCATGTTGAAAATACCTATTTTTTTGGACCAGCAGTTGGCATAATGGCTATGTCACTGGACTCCCACGTAGTTGACCGTGGTTTGAGTCCTGGATCAGGTGGCTTAAACTCACACCGGGCGTGTGTGCATGCGTGCCCAAGATCCCAAGAGGAGAATGGAGAAGGGATTGCGGCGTGGCCCTCTCCCCTGGGGGATGATTTCTTGCTTTCTATCTCTCTGTCTCTCTCTGTCTTTCTGGTGAGCACACACACCCTATAGCAAAACCCTCTCAAAAAAAAAAAAAAAAGAATTATTTTTTTATTTCTCTCTGTGTTCGTATCTCTGTCTCTCTCTGTTTCTGTCTCTCACCCATGGAAGAAACTTTACTTAAGAGACACACTCCTGACAAAGTCTCAATGCCTTGAACCATCACAGCCTCAACCAGTTCATGGGTAGGCACATGTCAGCGTATTCAAAGAGGTCTCTGGATGTAAACCCAGAGCGTTCTCACATGGGTCAGCCTCTCAGATACTGTTACCTCTTACCCCAATTGTTTTTCTTCCTCTATGCCACCTAGGACTCTTGTGCTAATTTGTTTGTTTGTTTCTTTGTTTGTTTGGAGAGGTTTTCACTATAGGGCGCGTGCACTTGCCAGACAGACAGAGAGAGACATAGAGACAGAAAGCAAGAAATCACCTCTCGGGGGGATGGTCACGCCGCAATCTCTTCTCCATTCTCCTCTTGGGATCTTGGGCACGCACGCACACGCGCCCGGTGTGAGTTTTAAGTTACCAGGTCCGGGACACGAACTGCGGTCAACTACGTGGGAGTCCAGCGACATAGCCATTACGCTAACTGCTGGTTCCCCTAATATTTTTTTAAGAGAGATTTTTGCTATAGGATTCATACACTTGTCAGAGACACACGGAGAGAGACAGAGAGACAGAAAGGGAGAAATCACCCCCTCCCCAAGGGGGTTGGCCACACCGCAACCCCTTCTCCTCCATTCTCCTCTCAGGATCTTGGGCACGCATGCACACGCGCCCAGTGTGAGTTTTAAGTAGCCGGATCTGGGACTCGAACTGCGGTCGACTATGTGGGAGTCCAGTGACATAACCATTATATCTTGTGCTAATTTGGCTGGAGGAGAAATGGAGCTGTATTAGAGGAAGGTGAAGTGCATGAATTTGCTTAATTGACCAATAAAAAAGAAAGCTAAAAAGAGAAACTAGAACCCCCAGTTCCTTGTCTTTCTTAATTTCTCTATCTTGGACTTTCTCCCAGTGCCTTTAGTGCCCATTTTGGTGTTCTCCAGGCCACTGGGGCCGCCTCGGCCTTATGCCAGTGGTCACATGGCAAAGGAGATCTAAATGCGATCCTTGGCTGACAGGCTATGAGGACAAGCAGGGCGAGGGGAGAGTGATTACACTTGTTACCAAACTGCACGCTGATTGATTCAGTTCATACCACCTTCTGCTTTGTTGACAACGATGCTGTCTCCGCATGATATTTTTGGCTACCTGTTCCATGACTGGGCCAGTGAACAAGGCTTTCTGCATAGTTGCAGGCCCAGCTCAAACTTGGAAAGCCTCTGGGCTCTTGCAGACGGTTGCATCATTTTGTCATGAGGAGAGAGCATAAGAAATCTCTCAATCCATCCTTTTTTTTTTCTTTTAACCAGCGCTTACCAGAGTTACGGTCACAACATATCTGCCTGCCCGAGCATCAGGGCCCTGCACAGATTTAAAATCAAGAGAATTTTGCCTGATGGGGGCACAGTGATAAAACATGATGCTCTGCCAGGCAGACCTACATGACAAGGTTACCAGTTCAAAACCAGAGACCTCCCTGAGTATGCCAGGCACATGTGTGTACTTGGTCTAAGCTGGCTGAGGCTCGGAGTACATCGTGGCACCAAGAAGCTGTTGGGGGCACTGTATCTCAGTCTTTCCCTGCTTCTCTCACTCATGGAATAATTAAATAAACTGTTTTTTTTTTTTTTTTTGAGAGTTTTTGCTATAGGGCGCGTGCGCTTGCCAGCCAGACAGAGAGAAAGAGAGACAGAAAGCAAGAAATCACCCCTCAGGGGGGATGGCCATGCCGCAATCCCTTCTCCTCCATTCTCCTCTTGGGATCTTGGGCACGCACGCACACGCGCCCGGCGTGAGTTTTAAGCCACTGGGTCCAAGACTCGAACCGCAGTCGACTACGTGGGAGTCTAGCGACATAGCAATTATGCTAACTGCTGGTCCCAATAAACTGTATTTTTTAAAGAATTATTTTATCCAACTTTATTTATTATTATCAGTATTCAATTTAACCAGAGAGAGAAAGTGAGAAAGCAAGCTGCTAGGACTTGAACTGCAGTCGTCCATGTGGGAGCCCAGTGCCCTTAACCACTTGCTGGCTCCAATAACCTGTAACAAATGAATAAATAAGGCAAATTTTTGTCTTTTTAATTAATTAATTTATTTTTTGCTAGTGGGTGCATGCACTCACCAGATTGGGGTAGCGGGGATGTGAGAGCACTCCCAGTAGGACATGATCACACCATAATCCTTTTTTCGCCATCCCATCAGGATTTTGGGCTTACCCATTCCCTCGCCCCAACGGGTTTTCAAGCGCCAAGGGTTGTAATTCAAACCACAATTGGCATGTGGGATGTGGCTTTCTATACACAGCACCTAACCACTGCACTGTGGGACCAGCCCCAAGGCTGTTTCTTCTTCTTTCTTTTGTTTTTATTTTTATTTTACTTCTTTATTGATTTTTCTGACTAGAAGACATGTGAGCTTGCTAGAGAGAGACAGAGAGCCTCTACATTTCCCTCCTTTCTGGATTTTGGGCACACATACACAAGTACTTGGCATGTTTCTCAAGCCATGGAGTCTAGGATTTGTTTATTATTTATTTATTTATTTATTTTTGGAGATGTTTTTGTTACAGGGTGTGTGCGCTCACCAGAAAGATAGAGAGAGACAGAGAGACAGAAAGTGAGGAATCATCCCCTCCCTGAGGTGATGACGACGCCACAATCCCTTCTCCATTCTCCTCTTGGGATCTTGGGCATGCACACACACATGGCCGGTGTTAATTTAAACCACCAGATCCGGGACTCGAACCGCAGTCAACTACATGGGAGTCCAGCGACCCATTATGCCAACTGCTGATCCCTTCTTTTTTTTTTTTTTTTTTTTTGCCCTGAACCAGAGAGTTGGCCACGTGGAATCCAGCTGCCTTACCCACCAGGCCACAGAGCCAACCTGGCAGTTTTTTCTCAATCAGTGTACTGGCCCCAGTTTATGTACTTGCCTAAATGTGCCACACCCTGCTCCTGCCCAAGCTTCAGCCCTGCCCTTCCTGGCTAGAGGCAGCAGCACCAGTGCACATCCTTCTGGGGCCCTATTGTCACTACACTGCTTTCACAGCCACTGCCTGAACCTCCCCTGCGGGGTGAGGGCCTCAGTTCAGCAGCTGCTCTAGTACCTGAGTCCAACACAGCGAGATTCAAGGATCTTCTGGCTTCCCAGCAGCTGCTCAGCGGGACTCAGTTGCACAACCTGGAAGGGGGGAGTTCGTACTGGGGTAAACTTTGCCCCCGGAGGAAGGACTGCAAGAGACTGGCAATTGCTTGCCCAGCTGCTTTCTCCCCGCTGCTTGTTTCAATCCCTGGAGACATCCTGAACTAGAGAGCCAGCACCCACACGTCACCCACAAGCTAACACACAACTTCAGGTTTTCTGATTTTCTCCCTCTTCCCTCACTCTTGCAGCCCTGGGCTAGCAACCTCCTCGGTGAAACATTAACCAGCTGGCTTTGCCTCAAGCTCTGTTTTCTAAGAAGCGGGTTAAGGGGCTTTGCTTCAAGCTCTGTTTTCTAAGAGGCAGGTTAAGGCCTAAGGCCGGTAAACCATGCATTTACTTGAGGGTAAGGAATTTATAGACCTTCAAAAGCTTTTTGGGCTATTTTCATCATCCTACACTTCAATTTTGCCCCTTAAATATAAACTGCTCTCCTTTTTGGGAGGGAATGATACTGAGATCACAGCTCAAATCCTTCTCCAAGCTCAAATCCTTCTCCCAACCTCCAATACTCCATGGGTGAACAGCCACTCCTTGGTAGGAAGGTTGGGGTGGTTGCCCTGCAGTTAATTCCAGGCTTTGCTCACAACCAGTGTTGGGGTGGGGTTGGTGAGTGGTGAGGGGTTTAATTCTGGGAGGAAAACATAGGAAACCCAATTGGATGTAGGTACCAGCCACACACTTTTTTTTTTTTTTTCAGGTTTTTGCCCTAGGCTGTGTACATTTGCTGAAGAGGAGAGAGACAGTGAGAGGGAAAGTGAGAAATCACCCTCTGCGGGGATGGCCACACCACACCTCAATCCCTTCTCCTTCATTCTCCTCTCTGGACTTTAGGCATGCATGCACACGTACCCACCGTGATTTCAAGCCACCAGCTCTGGGACTCATACTGCTATGGGGCATGCGGGAGTCCAGCGCCTTAACCACTACACCACCTGCTGGTCTCCCAGCTGCACATTTATAAAGTTATTTATTGAGGCCAGCCGGTGGCATAGTGATTAAGGCACTGGACTTCCACATGGCTAACCATGGTTCGAGTCCCAGACCTGACAGCTTGAAAATCATGCCAGGCACATAACCAAAGTCCAGAGAGAAGAATGGAGGAAAAGGGATTGTGGCGTGGCCATCTTCCCTGGGGAAGGGCGATTTCTCACTTTCCCTCTCACTGTCTCTCTCCAGCAAGCACACTTGCCCTATGGTAAAAACTTAAAAAAAAAAAAAAAAAAAACACAAATCTGTATTTTGCTTCAGGCATACATTTAAAATTTTTAATTTGCTATTGTTATTGTTCTTTTAAATTTGCTACAGGGTACATGCATTTAACAAACAGAGAGAGAGAGAGAGAGAGAGAGAGAAAGTGAGAAAGTGAGAAAGCAAGCCACCAGGACCAGGACTTGGAACTGTAGTCAGCCATATGGGAGTCCAGTGCCTCAACCACCATGCTCCTGCTGCCGGCCCCAGCATAAATTTAAAATATGTCCACGTATCTTATTTCATCATTGTGTCACTGAGACTTACACCACCCGCATATTAAGTCCAGGCAGTTGTATATTTCCCTCCAGTGGCTTGGCTTCTAGTGTGAGACTGGGGTCTCAATGGTGTGCCAAGATGCAGGTCTCAGGTGTATGAGGGAGGAATGGACCCACAGCCCTCAAGCAGCTGCTGCCTGGTGACTGCTTCCAGTATGCCTACCCCACATGCCATACAAATATTACCAGTTACCCGGTGTTGAAGTGAAGAAGTCTAGGAAGCCATGAGACATATCATACTTTTGGGTTTTTTTAAAACTTATTTGTTTATTTCTTCCATGAGTGAGTGAGTGAAGGACCCCACATGGTCTGACAATGCGATCCACTCCTAGACTCAGTCGGCCCTGGATCGTGGGCATGTGTGTACCTGGCATACTGAGGGAGGTCTCCGGATGTGAACCCAGAACCTTCCTATGTAGCTCTGTCTCCCCGAGCACTGCATTTTTTTCTTTTGAATTTTCTGTAGGATATGTGCACTCTCCAGAAAGAGGCAGAGAGAGAGAAGGGAAGTGAGAAAACATCCCCCGTGAAAAATGGTCCTCCCGTAGCTTCTGCTCCTCCATTTTCCTCTTGAGATTTGGGGCATGTTGTTCAGGCTGCTGAGTCCAGGACTCGAACTGTGCAATTGGCCATGTGGGATCCAGCCACCTGAACCACCACACCACTAGCTGGCCCCTGGAGCATTGCAGTTTTAAAATTTTTTATTAGCAGTAGTAGTACTACTATTTTTCCATTTGCTACAGGGCACACATGCTCACCAGAGAGAGAGAGAGAATGTGAAAAAACAAGCCCTCTCCCGTGTGGGTCCAATTGCATTACCTCTATGCCAATATCTGGCTCCAAGATAACATTTTGGAAATATTGATGTGAAAGGAGAGTGAGAGGAATATTTGCTGAATGAATCTGTGACTCAATAAAACAAAATGATGGTAATCAGGGTCTTCCTATGGAACCTTATTGGGAACTAGGTGGAAAATAAATGTGAGCGGTCATTTGGAGCAGAGGATAAGGAAGAACGGCAGACACGTTCAGAAAAGGACAATGGAATCTCCAAGAACTTTTCCCTTGGGCCTTCCCGTCCCAGCCTCTAAGAGATCTTTCCTTCCTCCCTTTCTTCAGTATTTGTGTCTCTTTGCCACAGAAGTAACCTACAGGCTGCCACTGCCTTTCCTGGAATGAGTAGTTGACTCAGGTCCTCTGAGGCTATTTTCCTTCTCCCTCCATCCCCTAACCAGATATTCTGTTTTCCCCAAGGAGGCCCCGCCCAGTTCCAACCCCTGCCCTCTGCTCCCAGTTGTTGGCTTTGTGCTTGTGTGGTTCACACTTGTGCATGTGCCTTTGTTTGCTTCCTTGTGGCTTGAATTTTTAACTCCTAAATAGGAAACGTTCTGCATCACAAAGATCATGGCTAATACTCCTATAACAAGAAAGCATAACAAATTCATTTAATCAAAGTTTACTGTAGGGACCAGCAGTTAGTGTAATGGCTGTGTCGCTGGTCTCCCTTGTAGTCAACAGCGGTTCGCATCCCGGACCCGGTGGCTTAAACTCACGCTGGATGCGTGTGTGTGCGTGCCCAAGATCCCTAGAGGAGTAAGGAAAAGAAGGAATTGTGGCGTGGCCATCTGCCCTGGGAGGTTATTTCTTGCTTTCTGTCTCTCTGTCTTTGTCTTTCTGGTGAACGCATGCGCCCTATAGCAAAAACCTCTCAAAAAAATTTTTTTTTACTGTGATATGGGAGCCTTCAGAAATGAAGACTCAAAGACCCAAGGAAGGGGCCAGTAGGTGGTATAATGGTTAAGGTACTGGACTCCCAAGGGGCTGACTGCAGTTCAAGTCCTGAATCTGGTGGCTTGCTTTCTTACTTTCCATGTCTCACTGTGGTCAAATTAAAAATAATAATCATGGGCTGGGATGAACAGTTAGCGTAATGGTTATGTCACTGGACTCCCACGTAGTCGACCGTGGTTCGTGTCCCAGACCTGGTGGCTTAAAACTCACGCCGGGCGCATGTGCGTGCGTATCCAAGATCCTGAGAGGAGAACAGAGGAGAAGGGATTGCAGTGTGGCCATCCCCCCTGGGGGGTGATTTCTCACTTTCTGCCTCTCTTTCTCTCTCTGTCTGTCTGGCAAGCACATGCGCCCTATAGCAAAAACCTCTCCAAAACAAAATAATAATAATAATAGCAATCATGGGGCCAGCAGGTGGCGTGATGGTTAAAGGTGCAGGACTCCTTCATGGCCGACTGCAGTTCAAGTCTTGGACCTGGTGGCTTGCTTTCCCACTTTCCCTCTCTCTCTGTCTCTTTCTGGTCAAACTGGAAAATAATAATAATAATTAATAAAGGTAAATAAAATAATTTAATTTAAAATAATAAGTAAAATTAAATAAAAATATTTTTGAGAGTTTTTTGCTATAGAGCGTGTGCACTTGCTAAAAAGATAGAGAGAAACAGAGAGTCAGAAAGTGAGAAATCACCCCTCCCCCAGGGGGAATGGCCACGCCGCAATCCCTTTTTCTCCATTCTCCTTTCAGGATCTTGGGCACACACGCACATGCACCCAGCGTGAGCTTAAGCCACCGGGTCCAGGACTCGAACCATGGTCAACTACATGGGAGTCCAGCGACAGCCATTACACCAACAGCTGGTCCCCAATAAAAATAATTCTTTTTAAAAAAGACCCAGGGAAGGGCTGGCCCTGTAGCCCATTAGTTAAGGGAGCCAGATTTAACATGACTGACCACAGTTTGAATCCTGACCCTGGTGACTTGAAAAACACATTGGGTGCCTGTATGTGCATGCCCAACAGCACAGAGACATGGAGGAGGAATGGAGAAAGAATTGCAACGTAACCCTGCCCCAATGAGGGGTGGTTCTTCCTCTCTCTCTCTCTCTCTCTGTCTTTCTGTCTGTCTCTGGTGAGCACAATGAAAAGGAAAAGAAAGAAAAAGACCCAGAGGATACTGTCTACTTTAATAGTTACAGTTGATGAAAAATGAATAGTTGTGTAGAGCTGTAGTTGGAAAAAAGGGTCCAATCTAATAGGAACAGACTCAAAGGAAACCCAGCAAAGCCTGTCCATGATCTTCCTGGTCTCTCTCTGTAGCATCCCAGCTTCCCCCCAGGTATGGCACAAGACCCCTCTGGCATAAAGAGCTACAAGGGAGATGGAAGGAAAGAGTAACTTTCTAGGTTTTATGACTTGCTTTGCAGGAACGGGTTCTAGTATCCATGCCAGGCTTCGGGAAGAAGAATTGTGGTTTCTATGGTTCATTTGGGGAGAAGAAGTGGTGGGAGGCAAGAGTTCAGAGACAGCTGCTTGTGCTTCTATCCCTTCTAGTGGCCCCTGGTTCCAGGTGCTCAGCATGCCGAAGCACCCCCTCTGGGGTGCTTTTCTGAGCTGGCACTGAATAAAGAGCTTTCTGGCACAGAAGAATTCCAGTGCATGCTGGTATCCAAATTACTGCCTCCTCTAGGATTTTTGACCATTGCACAAAAAGGGATAGACCTCCAACATTTTTTTAAGAATTATTTTATTTAATTTTATTTATTTATTGGAGAGGTTTTTGCTATAGGGTGCGTGCACTCACCAGAAAAACAGAGAGACAGAAAGCAAGAAATCCCCCTCAGTGACAATGGCCATGCCGTAACCCTTCTCCTCCATTCTCCTCTTGGGATCTTGGGCACACACGCACATGCGCACAATGTGAGTTTAAGTAACCAAGTCTGGGACTTGAGCTGTGAGTCAACTACATGACAGTCCAGAGACATAGCCATTACGCCAACTGCTGGTCCCAATTTATCTATTTATTTTAATTTGACCAGAGAGGGACAGAGTGAGAGAGAGAGAGAGGGAAAGTGAGAAAGCAAGCCACCAGGTCTGGGATTTGAACTGTGGTTGGCCATATGGGAGTCAGGCGTACTTAACCACCATGCCACCTGCAGGCCCCAATTTTTTTTTTTTTCCTTAGGATGCATGTGTGCTTGCTGGAGGGAGAAAGAGAGCTAGAGACAGAGGCAGTGAGAGGGAAAGTGGGAAATCACCCCCAGCGGTGCTGCAATCCCTTCTCCTCCATTCTCCTCCTGGGTATGCACGCATAAGCTCCCAGTGTGAGTTTCAAGCCACTGGATCCCATACTCAAACAGTGGTCATACTCAAACTGTGGTCGACTCTGTGGTAGTCTAGCAACATAACCACTATGCCATCTCCTGGCCCCACCTCCATCACTGTTTACCCAGGAGCTTTTGAAACACACTCTGGGCCTCAAAACCACTGGCCTGACCGCTTTCTTCCAATCAACAAGACTGATACCTGTTACCAGTGATTACTGGTCAGGTACCACACTCCCACCCAGTCCACACCCAGCTGGGACTCCTACCGTTTCTGATGGTTTCCCCTGTGAAACTCCTGATTCTAGGTTATCTCAAACTCTCAAGAATTTCTCCCCTACCTTGAAAGGGAGGAAAGGGGTAGGTGTTGAGAATGCCTGTCTTTCATGCAGGGAAGGTGTAGGGCCCTTTCCCATAGGCCACCCTGCTGGCTGCTTCCCCGCAGCAGTGAGTCCTCCAGTTCAGCTGCTCTCCACTCTTCTCAGCGCTATTTGTTTCCATCTAAGGCCAGTGGGCATATGCAATTCACCTGCATGCCAGCTACTTCCCGCAGAGAAGGGCCAGGCAGGGGAGGTGGCCTGATTTGGGAGGAAACTATTTCAGAGGGTTGCCAGGGCTTTCTCCCAAGTTTATAAAACTAACTGCTTACCCCTCCCTTACAAGCCTTTAGTTCCACAAATGGAAACTGAGAGATGAAGACCTCCAGGAAAACAGGAAAAATTTAGAATTCAAAACAAAACTACAGTTGCTTGTAGACTCAAAATTTGGGGGGGGGGAGGGGACCAGCAGTTGGTGTATTGGCTGTGGAGCTGGACCCCCACGTGGTGGGTTTGCGCCTGGACCCGATGATTTAAGCTCACACCAGGAGCCCAAGATCCTGAGAGGAGAATGGAGAAGAAGGGATTTGGGGCGTGGCCATCCCCCTGGGGGGTGATTTCTAGCTTTCTGTCTCTCTCTGTCTTTCTGGCAAGCACACATGCCCAATAGCAAAAACTTCTCAAGAAAAAAAAAAAAGAAACAAAATTGTTTTATCGTTTTCTTTCTTTTGTTCGTTCTTCTTTTTAAAAAATTAGTTTGCTATAGGACATGTACACTCACCAAAGACAGACAGAGAGAGGGAGAGAGAAAGTGAGAAATCATCCCTCAGGGAGAAAGGCTATGCAACTATCCCTTCTCCCCCATTCTTCTCACCCACTGGTGTGATTAGCCAACTGCTGATCCGGGAATCGAACTATGCAGTTGGCCATGTGGGATCCAGCTATCCCAATCACCATGCCACCAGCTGACTTTATTTTTTCATTTCCAGTAACTTCGTTTCCTTTCTCTTCCTCTTTCTCTTTTCTCTCTCTCTCTCATTTGCCAGAGGGTGCACGCACTCACCAGAGAGACAGAGAGAGGGAAAAGGCATTCCCCAGTGGGATGTGATCACACTGCAATCCACTCTCCTCCATTTCCTCATTCTGTTGGGATTTGGGGCACACATGCGCATGTGTCTGTTGCATTTCTCAAGTCCCTGGGACCAGGATTCAAACTGCATGGCCGATGGTGTCCTGCTCCCCTAACTACCTTGTCTGGGGTAGGCCCTTCAATGACAGTTTTCTGTTTTATCATGAATAGTCTCCTAGTGGGGAAAATTTAGGAGACATACAGAAAATAACAGAAAACATACTTAATGTCTGATGTATTTTCATTTTTATGTCCACATATTTTTATGCCATTGAATGTGTAATTGATAGGAATTGTATCAACTTTTTTCACTTACTATTAATATATTACAAGTACCTGCCCCATCAGTATTTTAGTTGTTGGAAATCATACCTTCATATGAATATACTATGACCTGTTGTCAATTGAAGACATTTGTTGCACTCATTTCTTTCTTGTTATAATTAACCCTGCATACGTGGATAACACTCTAATTTTGTTTTTGTTTTTGCTATACGGTGCATATTCTAGCCAGCAAGAGAGAAAGAGAAAGAGGGAAAGTGAAAAATCATTTACAATCCTTCTCCACTCTCTTCTCAGGAGTTTGGGCATGCATGCACTTGTGCCCGGTAGGTTTTCTAGACTGCCAGGTTCGGGACTCCATGTAGATCAACCACCTTAATCACCACACCTCCTGACAGGCCCAACACTCTAATATTTAAAAGGTTTTTTCTTTCTTTCTTCCATGAGATGGAGAAAGCAACAGAAAGACAGACACTCTCAACAAAATTCATGCCAATGGGACCAGAAGTTGGCGTAATGGCTATGTAGCTGGACTCCCATGTATTCTATTGCAGTTCAAGTCCTGGACCCATGGCTTAAACTCACACCGGGCATGTGTGCGTGCGTGCCCAAGATCCCGAGAGGAGAACAGAGGAGAAGGGATTGTGGCTTGGCCATCCCTCCTCGGGGGGTGATTTCTCGCTTTCTGTCTCTCTCTGTCTTTCTGGAGAGTACATGTGCCTTATAGCAAAAACCTCTAAAAAGAAAAAAAAAAAAAAAATATATATATATGTATATATATT
>NW_006160129.1:1132937-1144647 GCF_000334495.1 Tupaia belangeri chinensis
TTTTCACTATAGGGTGCGTGTGCTTGCCAGACAGACAGAGAGAGATATAGAGACAGAAAACGAGAAATCACCCCCCAGGGGGGATGGTCACACCACAATCCTTTCTCCTCCATTATCCTCTCGGGATCTTGGGCACACACGCACACGCGCCCGGCGTGAGTTTTAAGCCACCGGGTCCGGGACGTGAACCACGGTCGACTACGTGGGAGTCCAGCGACATAGCCATTACGCTAACTGCTGGTCCCCCATTTGTTATTTTATTTTGATCAGAGGCAGAGAGAGAAAGAAAGGGAAAGTAAGAAAGCAAGCAGCCAGGACCGATGGTCAGCCATGTGGGAGTCCAGCATCTCAACCACCAGGCCACCTACCGGCCCCCTCGATATGATTCGTTAACAGAGGCTGCTCCATGGTATAGCAATAATGCGCTGCTAGAGAGAAGCTAGATCCCACAAGGCAACCGCGGTTCAACTATGCAGCCTGGTCAGCCTGAAACACGTCAGGCACACATACAAGCGTCCAAGATCTGGCGAGCTAGAGGAATGCAGAGAGGAAATGGGTCCCCAGCCCCCTGGCCGTGGACTGGCAATGGCCTGTGGCCTGTTGGGGGCTGGGCAGCAGACCATTGCCGGTCTGCTGACCACCCACGGGGGGTGGGAGGGTGGGGGTTGGGGGGAGGTGGATCATGGACAAACTAGCAAATGAGGCTTTGGTGTTTGCAGCTGCTTCTCATCACTTTTTTTTGGGGGGGGGTGGTGGTGGAGATTTTTGCTATAGGGCTCGTCCGCTCACCAGAAGGACAAAGAGAGACAGAAAGTGAGAAATCATCCCCAAGGGGGTTGGCCGTGCTGCAATCCCTTCTCCTCCATTCTCCTCTCGGGGTCTTGGGCACGCACGCGCATGCGCCCCACGTGAGTTTAAGCCACTGGTTCCGGGACTCAAACGGTTGACTACATGGGAGTCCAGCGACATAGCCATTATGCCAACTGCTGGTCCCCCCATCACTCTATGGCTGCCTGTGCTCTACCTCCTGCGGAATTGGTGGTGGTATTGGACTCTCATGGGAGCACAAACCCTATTGTTGTATAATTGTTTCATTGTGTATTTCAATGTGGTAGAGGTGAAAATGGGTGCACAGTGGATGTGGTGTGCTTGGATAATCCTAGAACATGGTTCCCCAACTGGCCCCTATCCATGAAAGGATTTGTTTCCTAGGAGGCCAGTCCCTGGTGCCAGAAGGGTTGTCCTGAGGGTTCTTGTACTCCTAAGGCATTCGATGCACCAGTATTAGTTCCCAGCTTCTTTCCATCTCCCCTTCTATTCTGCAGTTTCACCGTGGATTCTAGCTGACAAATGCAGTGTCCCTACAATGAGAAGATTTTCTTTCTATGTCCCCTTCTGCCTTGAAGTAGCCCCTGGCTAGGTGTGGACCCTCCCCTCAGCCATCCAAACAAGATAACTTCAATCTTACTGTGCACACCTGTGTCGTGGTGCGGCTGATTTAGCAGCGAGGGGGGATTATTTCTTTTTTCTTTTCTTTTTAAAAATACCTGGCATTAGGACCAGCAGAGGACATAGCAGTTACATTGCTGGACTCTCACATAGCTAACCATGGTTCGAATCCCAGACCTGCTGGCTTCAAACTTACACCAGGCATGTGTACGTGTATGCCCAAAATTCCGAGAGGAGAATGGAGGAGAAAGGGTTGTGATGTGGCCATCCCCCCCTGGAGGTGGGTAGTGATTTCTTGCTTTCTCTCTCTCTCTCTCCCTGTCTCTCCAGGGAGCATATATGCCCTATAGCAAAAATCTCTCCAAAGAATTACCTTGTCTTATCTTAAAGGTTTTAATTATCAGTCTAGTACACAGTTCACATTTCTTTTTTCTAAAGAGATTTTTGCTATAGGGCATATGTGCTCCTAGAGATTCAGAGAGACAGAAAGGGAGAAATCACCCCCTAAGGGGGGATGAGTACACCACAGTCCCTTCTCCTCCAGTCTCTTCTTGGGATTTTGGGCACACACGAACATGTGCCCAGTGTGAGTTTCAAGCCACTGGGTCAACTGCAGTCAACCGCAGTCAACTACATGGGAGTACAGTGATGTAACCATTACACCGTCTGCTGCTCCCCCCATTTTTTTTTAAGTTTATTTCTTCCTTGAGAGAAACACAGAGAGAGGTGGAGATAGACAGAGACAGAGACAGAGAGACAGCACCCCCGACAGCCAGCATGCAGGCGTACAGCATATTCGGGGAGATCTCTGATATGAACCTGGAGCCCTCCCATGTGAGTCAGCCTTGAAAAGCATCAGGAGTGGAACATTTCTGATTTGAGGCCAAAGACTTGCTTCCATTGCATTCCAACTCCCTATCAGATCAGTTATTAAGTCAAGAAACAACAACAAAAAGGACTCTAAATTTGTTTGGAATGATTTGTTTTGTAGAAGTGAGTGAGTGTTGGTTATTAGATCCTTACCCTCAAGCCCTGCTGGATTTTGATGGGTGTCCCTTGAGCTCACACACAGGGATCACTGGAATTAAGTTTCTCTCGCTGAGGGAGAACAGTTTTGTCTGTTTTTGAGATAACTGAGTGCATTTCCAAGTCCTCATCTGTTTCCAGGGGAAGAAAAAAAGATATTGAGTCACGAGTGCTAAGATTTTACCAAGGAGATCTCCTTCGGTCGTGCGCCTTTCTGAAATGGAATAACCCCAGGTGCAGTGGTTGGTTGGGTTAACAGGGCTCATTTTCAGCAAAGGTGAGAGGTTCACCCCTGCCCCGTACCTTAGTTTCAGGAACAGTGCTTATTCAGCTCTTTATTATTTGATCAGTTTTATTCACATCCTGAAGCCAGAATTTTGATGGAGCAAGTACAAAACAATATAAAGCAAAACAGGGACCAGCAGTTAGCATAATGGCTATGTCGCTGGACTCCCATGTAGTCGACCGCGGTTTGCATCCCGGACCCAGTGGCTTAAAACTCACGCCGGGCACGTGTGCGTGCGTGCCCAAGATCCCGAAAAGAGAATGGAGGAAAAGGGATTGCGGCGTGACCATCCCCCCTGGGGGGTGATTTCTCGCTTTCTCTCTCTCTGTCTGTCTGGCGAGTGCACACGCCCTATAGTGAAAAACCTCTAAAAAAATAATAATAAATAAAGCAAAACAAAAACAAAACCATCCTTCACTCATGCCCCCCCACCCCCTCACACACAAGCAGATAAACTGACACACTGAAAAGCTACCCAATCACACTAGTAGTTTTCCAGTAGTTTTCTCAGTCGAAAAATGTCTCCAATAAATCTCTATTTGCTAAATTATTAACACTTTGGGGGCCAGACAGTGGCGTAGTGGTCAAACATGATGCTGTTTAAGGCAGACCCACAGTGGAAGGTTACAGGTTCATGTCCTGAGACCTCCTTGAGTTTGTCAGGCACACACGTGTCTGTGACCCTGGGCTGGCTAGGACTAGGGGTACATAGCAACATGGAGACCCTGTCAAGATGCTGTCTCTCTCTTTCTTACTTACGGAGAAAAGAAATACAGTTTTAAAAATGGTTACTACTTGGATGGGGCCAGCAGGTGGTATGGTGGATAAGGGCACTGAATTTCCACATGGCTGACCATGGTTCGAGTCCCACACCTGGTGGCTTGCTTTCTTGCTTTCTCTTTCTCTCTCTCTGGTCAAATTAAAAAATAACAGTAACAAATGGAATTAAATAAATAAATATTTCTTTTTAAAAAGCAGTGACTACTTGGACTATTAACTACCTGGAATCAGGAAAGTCAGTTCTCTTGACTGACCATGCAACTGTTCCTCACAAGTGGTTAAGTTTTGGCCACGTGTGATAGGAAATTCCAGTGCAAACATTCTGTCTTGTATGAGCTTGTCCTAAATCTGGAAGGGTGAGCCACTGTCATACTCTGAAAATCAAAAACTGTGTTGATAAAAGAGAAAGCTGTAGGCCTTGGTATTCAAGCCCTATAATACAGCAAGTACAACAATTATACTGAGAGTTCTGAATTCTACCGGCAATTCATTCATTCATCCAACATTTATTAAACACCTACCTGGGGGATACAAAGAGTTGTAATATGGGGTATCTGTCCTTAAGATGTTTCTTTGATTTTTTTTGGTTTGTTTTTAGAGAGATTTTTGCTATAGAACACGTGCGCTCACCAGAGAGACAGAGACAGAGATAAAAAGTGAGAAATCAACCCCCTGAGGGGTTGGCCATGGTGCAATCCTTTCTCCATTCTCCTCTTGGAATTTTAGACACACACGCACACACACACCTGGAGTGAGTTTTAAGCCGCCAGGTCTGGGACTCGAACCTGGTCTACTGTGTGGGTGTCCAGTGATGTAACCATTACACCATCTGCTGGTCCCATGTCCTTAAGATTTTTTAAGGTCCGTGGGACCAGCAGTTGGCGTAATGGCTATGTTGGTGGACTCCCACGTAGTCAACCACGGTTCAAGTCCCAGTCCCGGTGGCTTAAACTCACTTGGGCATATGTGCCCAAGATCTTGAGAGGAGAACGGAGGAGAAGGGGTGATTTTTCACTTTCTGTCTATCTCTCTCTATCTTTCTGGCAAGTGCATGCAACCTATAACAAAAACCTCTCAAAAAAAAAAAAAAAAAAGAAAGAAAAAAAGAAAGAAAAAGAAAAAAAGATTTTTTTAATGTCCAGCAGATAGAGGTTAAGGCAGCTGTATCCCACGTCCCACATGATTTGAGTCCAGGACCTAGCAGTTTGAAAAACACACCAGGCACATGTGTGTGCATGCCCAAAATCCTAGGAGGAGAGTGAAGGAGAAAGGATTGCAGCATGATCATTTTCCCGGGGGATAATTTCTCACTTTTTCTCTGATGAGCGTGTGTGCCTTATAGCAAACAAACAAACAAATTCTAAGGTTACTAGGGAGATTGAAACACAAATAATTAAACAAAAGGGAAAATGTTCTAGCCCTTCTTTTCTTTCCTTCCGTCTTCCTTCCCTCCGATCTCTGGTTGGATGAGATGTAAAAGCATGATATACGCAACAGAGTCATTTACCAAGAATCAACTTGTGTTTCCGTTGTGATTTTGTTCTGTCACAGATGCCTTAGAGAAATTAATTTCCCCTCCCAGTACAATCAGCAGAACTGTCTTCTAACGCCTGAGAAAGCTTTAGCTGCAGGAGGAGGTGAGGGTCATTGTGTAATCTATCAGCAAGAGGAGATTTGTAGTCTAAAAAGTGGTGAGCTCATCAGGGGATTAAGAAGAGGAGAGTAGCCAGAGCCGAGCAGAGACTCCTGGACTGGGAAGAACAAGGTTGGCGAGGTCCTGGGGTCCAGAGGCGGTTGGGGGAGCTAGGAGACAACCTCCATGGAAGAAATCCTCCTGCTCCAAGAGGGGGCAGAGGCTGCACGACCCCATGGAAACAGCAGTGGCCAGAGAGACCATGGGGCTAAGGAGACAACCTCTGAGCAGCAGCTCCAGCCAACAGCAGCAACAGCAAGCCAGCAAGGCCTTTCCTCATGGAGGACAGGGAGCCTGGGGACCCATTTGAGACAGCCAGGGTTGAGTGATGATCAAAGGGAGCAGAATCTGTGTCTGGAATCATTGATACTGGACATTCCTCCAGTCCAGGTGGGTGGGCTTGAGGTGGCTCTCATTAAAGTCAAGTACATTGTCGTAATTATTATTTTAGATTTTTGCTGTAGGGTGCATGCACTCTCCAGAGAGGACTGAGAGAGGGGAAGTGAGAAATCCCTGCCCCATGAAGGATGGCCACACCACAATCCCTTCTTCTCTCTTCCCCTCCTGGGATTTTGCATGCACGCACACATGCACCACATTATTATTATTTTTTCTTAAGAATTACTTGTGTGCTGGGACCAGCAGTTGGTGTAATGGCTGTGTTGCTAGACTGCCATGTAGTTGACTGCAGTTTGAGTCCTGTACCCAGTGGCTTAAACTCACGCCAGGTGTGTGTGCGTGCATGCCCAGGATCCCAAGAGAAAAACGGAGAAGAGGGGATTGCAGTGTGTCCATCCCCCGTGGGGGGTGATTTCTCGCTTTCTGTCTCTCTGTCTCTCTGGCCAGCGCATGCGCCCTATAGCAAAAACCTCTCAAAAAAAATTGTTTATGTGGTCAGCAGGTGGCGTGGTGGTTAAGGGCACTGGACTCCCACACAACCAACTGCAGTTTAAGTCCCAAACCTGGCAGCTTGTTTTCTCACTTTCCCTCTCTCTCTCTTTCACTCTGTCTTTCTCTGGTCAAGTTAAAAATAAATAAATAAATAAAGTTAAATAGAAATAATATTTTAAAAGAATTATTTATTTAATTTTATGTATTCATTCATTTATTTTAATTTGACTAGAGAGAAACACACAGAGGGTGAGAGAGGAAAGTTATAAAGCAAGCCACCAGGTCTAGAACTCGAACTGTGGTCGGGTATGTGAGAGTGTCCAGAGCCTTAACCACTACAGCACCTGCTGGCCCTGCACCACATTATTTTTAACCCACCAGGTCTAGGACTCAAACTGCAGTCAGTCATGTGGGAATCTAGTGTTTTTTATTTTTTTATTTTTGGAGAGGTTTTTGCTACAGGGCACATGTGCTCGCCAGAAAGACAGAGAGAGACAGAGAGACAGAAAACGAGAAATCACCCCCTAGGGGAGATGGCCACACCACAATCCCTTCTCCATTCTCCTCTTGAGATCTTGGGCATGCACACAGACTCACCTGGCGTGAGTTTAAGCCACTAGGTCCAGGAGTTGAACCATGGTTGACTACATGGGAGTCCAGCGACAGCCATTACGCCAACTGCTGGTCCCAAGGGACTCGAGTGCCTTAACCACCATGCCACCCACAGGCTCCCATTATTTTATTTATTTATTTATTTATTTTAAGAATTTTTAGAGCCAGTCACATGTGCATGCATGTCCAAAATCCCAGGAGGAGAACAGAGAAGATGGAATTGTGGTGTAGCCATCCCTCCTGGGGTAAGATTTCTCATTTTTCTCTGTCTCTCCAGTGAGTACACGCTCCTATTGCAAATATCTCTAAAAAAAAAAAAAAAAAAAAAAAACACTATTATTTGCATTTTGTTGAATGCTTCATACCTACTATTTATATGGGATGCTCCATCAGGATACCTACCCTAGAGTGAGAAATGTTTTCTGGGGGAGGTGACACTTTAGTTAAGAGCTAGGAACATCTAAGTGTGCAAGGTTAAGTCTGCATGGGGTGCATGGGGTGTAGGAGAAGAGGAAGAAGAAGCAGCACAATTAAAGGGCAGACGAAGACACACTGGTGTGCTTAGAGAGAGCACACAGAAGGAGGTGGGTGAAGTCCTGGTAGTTCAGTGTGGCTAGAGTGCAGGAAGGGAGGAAAGAGAGATGTCGCATCCCACATACCTCCAGGCCCAGCGGTAGATCAGGTGAGCTCACAAACTATTTCTCTTCCTTTCTCAGAAACCACAACTCCTCAAAGCAGAAACCATCAGCCTATGGCAGTCCTTACCCACCCCACCCCACCCCCAGCAGAAGGGAGTACTACTACACAGTCTCTTTCTTCTTGATAGAATAACTCTAATTTTATTTAGGAAATCTACCCTCCTATATACACAGGTTTGTGCTCACTTTATTTTCCCCCTATTTTTAAAAAAAATTTGCTTTATTATTTATTTGTTTATTTTCCCCTTGATTCTCTCCCCCTCCACTTCCCACCCTGCTCTCAAACTGTCTCTGGCGTTGATGGTTGCTGTGCATGCTTTTATACTTTTCAGTTTTTGCCACAGAGTGTAGACATTTGATAGATATTAAGTGGGGGACATTCAATGCCTCTCTTTCATAGTCTGGCTTGCTTCACTTAGCATTAAACCGTCCATATTCATCACTTTTTATCAAATGCCAGGGTCTCATTTTTTTTTTATGACTGAGTAGTATTCCATAGTATGTGTTCCACACTTTTTCAATCCATTGATCTGTTTTTGGACATTTGCGATGATTCCATGTCTTAGCAATTGTGAATTATGCTGCAATGAACATGGATGCGCAAGCAATTTTTTGACTGTTTTCCTGGTAGATACCCAGGAGTGACATTTCTAGATTGTATGTTAGTTCTATTTGTAGGTCTTTGAGGAACCTCCATGTTATTCTCAACAGTGGCTGTACTAATTTACATTCCCCCCAACAGTGTAGGAGAGTTTTCTTTTTACTAGAGCCTCATTGGCGCTTACTGTTCTTTCTTTCTTTATTTTGTTTTGTTTTGTTTCTGGAGAGGTTTTTGCTATAGGGCGTGTGCGCTCGCCAGATAGACAGAGAAAGACAGAGACACAGAAAGCGAGAAATCCCCCCCAGGGGGGAATGGCCACGCCACAATCCCTTCTCCTCCATTCTCCTCTCGGGATCTTGGGCATGCACGTACACGCACCCGGTGTGAGTTTAAGCCACTGGGTCCAGGACACGAACCATAGTTGACTACATGGAAGTCCAGCAACATAGCCACTAGGCTAACTGCTGGTCCCATTGTTCTTTATTTTTTTCATCTTAGCCATTCTGGCTTTTACGAGAGAGATATTTTTGCTATAGGATACGTGCACTCTCCAGAGAGACAGAGACAGAAAGACAGAAAGCAAGAAATCTGCGCCCAAGGGGGTGGTCATGCTGTAATCCCTTCTCCTTCATTCTTCTCTAGGGATTTTGGGCACACATGCACACATGCCCGGCATGAGTTTTAAGCTGCTGGGTCTGGGACTCAAACTGCAGTCAACTATATGGGAGTCCAGCAACATAGCCATTACACCATCTGTTGGTCCCAATCTTAGCCATTCTGACTGGGGTGAGGTGGTATTTCATTGTGGTTTTGATTTACATTTCCCTTATGATAAGGAATGTGGAGCATTTTTTCATATGCTTTTTGGCTGTTTGTTTGTCTTCCTTGGAGAGTTGTCTGGTCAGCTCATTTGCCCATCTTTTAATTGGATTGAGTATTTTTTTTGCTGGTAAGCTGCTTGAGTTCCCTGTATATTTTGTTTATCTGTCCCTTACCTAAGGGAGAGTTTGCAAACATATTCTCCCATCCTGAGGGTTGTCTCTTCACTCTACTTATTGTTCCTTTTGCTATGCAGAAGCTTTTTAACCTGATGTAGCCCCCTTTGTCTATTTTTGGGATTATTGCCTGTGCTTTGAAGGCAGGTATGTGCTTTAGTAAGCCAATTGTGGTCATATTTTCCCCTTGCTTGAAACTTGAAGAATCAAATGTGGGGCTGGCCCTGTGGCCTAGAGGTTAAAGGAGACAGATCTCCCGTGGCCAACCGTGATTTGAATTCCAGACCAGTGGCTTGAAAATCATGCTCGATGCATGTGTGTGCACGTGCCAAATCCCGACAGGATGGAATAGTGGGGGAGAAGGGATCGTGATGTGACCGCACTCCATTGGAGAGTTCTCTCTGTTTCTCTGTCTCTCTATCTCCCTTTCTCTTTCTCTCTCTGGCAAACATGCACATCCTCTGGCAATTAAAAAAAAAGAAAGAATTAAAATGTGGGCCAGCTATGTGGCACAGCGGCGGAGTGCTGCTGCTCAGGAGAGGCTGGATTCTGCAGGAATGTAGTGTCTGCCTTCTCTCCTGAACAAAGGATGAACCACCTTTGTTCTGTTCTCTGTTCAGCCCCTCCACCTTTACCTTTGATACCATTTTCTGTATTCCATTCAGACACATTGCTCCTGCAGTTCACCCCCTCTGTGCATCATCGCTTTTCATCAGCAGTTTTTCCACCCCTACTGGATCACTCCATAAGACATTTGATACACCTTCTCTCTTTCTGTCTCTCTCTTTTTCTTGCTAGAGGATGCATGCACTCGCCAGAGACAGATTGTGAGAAATGCGTTAACTTGTCCAAAGGCAAAGGATGGCCATGGAGACATGAGGTAAGGTGAAGTGAGATTTTAATGGTGGTCTTGCAAGATGGGCAGGCATGCCCAAAATAGGCAACCAAAACAAGCGATTTATTTCTGTTTGCATATGTCCCACCTCTAGTTCCTCAGTGGCTCAGTATATGGGGTATATAATCTTCCCCGGAGGTCACAAAAGTCTCATTATTCTCTTATAAGGTACTTATTGGCTCCTTCCCTCTCTTGTCCGATGGAAAGGCGTAAGCTCAGGACAAGCCCTCGAAAAGGCTTGGGAAATGTCGTGAGGAGGGGAAGAACCAAGAAGTAAAAAGGAGCAACAGGTTGGTGACCAGCCACCATCCTGAGAAGTTATTTCTCAAGACAGACCTGTTGTTTCTGAGTTTCATTTGTTCTGGAGCTTTCCCAGAATGTATACTTTCTAGTTGTCACATCTGCAACCTGGTTAAGCAAATTTTGTTAAGCTATTCTTGTGGTTGACTCTGTGGGAGTCCAGTAATGTAACCATTATATCATCTGCTGGTCCCACATCTAAGACTTTTAGTTGTATTTGTGCAAGTCATCATCATCATCATCATCAAATCTATTTCATCTACTCAGAAGAAAAATTTTTCCTTAACTTTATTTATTTATTTATTTCTTCCATGAACGAGCGAGCGAGAGACAGAGAGAGCCTCCCCAGTGGGATGTTGATGCCGTGACCCATTCCTAGCCGTCAGCCAGTCACAGATCACGGGCAAGCATGTACTGAGCATACTCATGGAGGTCTTGAACCAGAAACCTTCCACGTGTGTCTGCCTCACAGAGTATGGCATTTTACTATAGGGTTCCTGCTTCTCTTTCTGCCCCAGAAGCAGAAGTTCTTTAAAGATAATTTTACAGAATAACCACTTCTATGATTTGAATGTTCCATTGTCCCCTCCAGAGCCTATGTTAAAACTTAGTCCCCAATCAACAGTGTTGGGGGGGTGGGCCTGATGGGAGGATGGGAGGCCATTAGGTGATGAGGGCTCTGCCCTCAGGGCAATCCTTTCTTCTCCATCTCTCCTTTTGGAATCTTGGGCACGCATGTACATGCACCTGGTGTGTTTTTCAAGTGGCCAGGTCTGGGACTTGAACTGCATAGTCAGCCACGTGGGATCCAGCCTTCTTAACCACCCTCATGAATGGATTAGTGCTGCCAGGAAAAGGGATTTGGGGACTGGATTTGCTCTCCTTTGCTCTTCTGCCATGTGAGGATATAACATTTATCCCCACTTGCTCTTCCACAGGATGCCAAGTGGAGACACAGCAGAAGGCCTTCAGCAGACACCAAATGCCAGGACCGGGGCCTTGGACTTCCCAGCCTCTGTTTATCAACTAAGCAGTCTGAGTGATTTCTCACTTCCTGTCTCTCTGTCTCTCTCTGTCTTTCTGGCAAGCGCATGTGCCCTAGAGCAAAAACCTCTCAAAAATAAATAAATAAATAAATAAACAAACAAATAAATATATAAATAAATAAAGCTGATTCTATGCTAATTGCTCACTAGGGCACTCAAACAAGCTTCTATTGAAATTTTCCCCATCCTTCTGGGGAAAGAATGCCTGTCTGGTTGTTCCAGAGAGTCCTGCTCCTGTCCGCAACTAGACTGGTATTCTCCCCTGGGGATGACTCAGACACACAGAATTGACAGATAATCTTCATTAAACCCCATTTTTCAGGACGTCAGGAAGATAAAAGGGAAGGGGAGGGAAGTGGAAGGTCTCGTTAGAGATAGTGCAATTTCTTTTTTTTTTTTTTTTTTAGAGGGAGCAAGGAAGAGAGGGGGGGCGGTAGG
>NW_006160129.1:1145108-1153457 GCF_000334495.1 Tupaia belangeri chinensis
TCTTTCGGCCCCAGAAGCAGAAGGTCTTTAAAGATAATTTTACAGAATAACCACATCTATGATTTGAATGTTCCATTGTCCCCTCCAGAGCCTATGTTAAAACTTAGTCCCCAATCAACAGTGTTGGGGGGGTGGGCCTGATGGGAGGATGGGAGGCCATTAGGTGATGAGGGCTCTGCCCTCAGGGCAATCCTTTCTTCTCCATCTCTCCTTTTGGAATCTTGGGCACGCATGTACATGCACCTGGTGTGTTTTTCAAGTGGCCAGGTCTGGGACTTGAACTGCATAGTCAGCCACGTGGGATCCAGCCTTCTTAACCACCCTCATGAATGGATTAGTGCTGCCAGGAAAAGGGATTTGGGGACTGGATTTGCTCTCCTTTGCTCTTCTGCCATGTGAGGATATAACATTTATCCCCACTTGCTCTTCCACAGGATGCCAAGTGGAGACACAGCAGAAGGCCTTCAGCAGACACCAAATGCCAGGACCGGGGCCTTGGACTTCCCAGCCTCTGTTTATCAACTAAGCAGTCTGAGTGATTTCTCACTTCCTGTCTCTCTGTCTCTCTCTGTCTTTCTGGCAAGCGCATGTGCCCTAGAGCAAAAACCTCTCAAAAATAAATAAATAAATAAATAAACAAACAAATAAATATATAAATAAATAAAGCTGATTCTATGCTAATTGCTCACTAGGGCACTCAAACAAGCTTCTATTGAAATTTTCCCCATCCTTCTGGGGAAAGAATGCCTGTCTGGTTGTTCCAGAGAGTCCTGCTCCTGTCCGCAACTAGACTGGTATTCTCCCCTGGGGATGACTCAGACACACAGAATTGACAGATAATCTTCATTAAACCCCATTTTTCAGGACGTCAGGAAGATAAAAGGGAAGGGGAGGGAAGTGGAAGGTCTCGTTAGAGATAGTGCAATTTCTTTTTTTTTTTTTTTTTTAGAGGGAGATTTAAGTAAGAGAGAGAGTGCGATAGGTACCCCAATAGGGTCTTCATGCCACAATCCATCCCAGCCTTAGCTGGCCTGGATCATGGACATGCATGAGGGGTCTGGCATGCTCAGGGAAGTCTCAGGACACAAACCCAGGACCTCTCCTAAGCAGATCCAGCTGTGTTACCACTGTGCCACTGCCTGGCCCCTCTACTGCTTTCTGATGGTGGAATACAGCAAGCTTGCTCCTACTAGGCCTCTGCAGTTTCACTGCCTGGAATGTTCTGCCCCCCAGTTTTTGCTTGCTGACTCATTCCCATCAGTTGAGTATCAGCTAAAATGTCACCTCTCAGAGAGCCCTTCCCTGACCTCCTGAAACTGTCCGCTTCACTCTTTGCCACTTCAGCCTGTTTTTACTCTGCAGAACACTTCATAGAAAACTCTCTTGACTGCCTTCCAATGGCCATGTTGCCTTCCTTCTAACTGCTAGAACTCTGATTTTGTTCGGGGAGCTATTCCTAGCCCCACTCATCTTGAGAGTAAATCCCAATTAGTCTAAGTCAATTATGATCCTCCCAACCCCTATGCCAGGGCTTGGCTTAAGATTGGGCATTTGAGGACACGCTGGCCTATGAAATGTGAGGGGAATTTACTGGGGGGGATACTCTGGGGAAAAAAGTTCTTTTTCCTGAAAGGAGCTACATAGCATGGAGGAGTCCCTTCCAAGGAATGTTGTCTTGAGTATGGTACCTGGAGCTCTAAGAGCCAGCCTATCTGCTGAGGGCCAGGCTGTGATGACAGAGCAGGAGGGTGAAGGGAACCCGTGTCCTTGCAGAAGCTACTGAGGACCTAAATCAGTCAAGCCTGGTGCTGTTCCCCTTGGGAGTTCTTGTGGAGTGGGTGTACTCGTTGTGTGGCCATAACAAAGTATCACAGTCTGGGTGGCTTAAGCAACAGCAATTCGTTTTCTCACCATTCTGGAGTTGAAGGCCTGAGAACAAGGCGGGTTTTCTCTGAGGCCTCTCTCCTTGGCTTGTGGAAGGTCATCTCCCTGTGTCATCATGTGGCCCTCACTCTGTACCTGTGTCCTAATCTCCTTGTCTTGTAAGGACACCAGTCATTTTGGATTAAGGCTCACCCCAATTACCTCATTTTAACTTAATTACCTCTTCAAAGACTCTGTCTCCAAATATGGTCACGTTCTGAGGTACTGGGGTTAGGACACCAACATGTAATTGAGTAAGAAAGGGGTAAGATATTACCCCGATAACGTAAGCCACTGGGATTTTCTGTTTTGTTTTTCATTTGTAGGGTTTTTGTCATAGGGCGCATGCACTCACCAGAGAGAGAGAGATAGTGAGAGGGAAAATGGGATGGCCATACTGCAATCCCTTCTCCTCCATTCTCCTGGGATTTGCGGCATGAAGACACACATGCCCAGTATGATCCTCAAGCCACCAGGTCCAGGACTTGAACCGTGATGAACCGTGTGAGAGTCCAGCATCTTAACTACCAAGCCACTTGCTGGTCCCAGGATTTTCTGTTACTTGTGGTTGAGAACAATCACTGTCTGTGGACCAGCAGATGGCATAATGGTTATGTTGCTGGACTCCCATGTAGTTGACTGCAGTTCAGGTCCCAGACTGGGCAGCTTAAAACTCCCGCCAGGTATGTGTGCATGTGCATGCATATACATGTCCAAGATCCTGAGAGGAGAATGAAGGAGAAGGGATTGTGGTGTGGCTATGCCCTCTAAGGGTGATTTCTCATTTTCTGTCTCTGTTTCTCTGTTGAGCACACATGCTTGTAGCAAAAGTCTCCTTTAAAAAATTCACTGACTGAAATTATCTTACCTACTTATTTGTTCATATATTTCCTCTCTCACTTTTTTTTTTTTTTTATTCTGTTATAGGGCACTTGTGCTCACTGGAAAAAGAGACAGAGAGAAAGTGAGGAAGTAAAAAACTCCCCCCAGGTCCCCCAGAAGGGATAGCTATACTGCTATCCTGTCGTTCCTCCTTCTCCATTCTCCTCTCAGGATTTTGGGTATGCACATATATGTGCCTGGTGTGTTTTATCAAGCTACTGGGTCTGGGACTCGAACTATGCAGGTGTCTGTGGGAATGCAGCTGCTTTAACCACCACTACCCCTGGCTGGCCAGTGTTGGCTATCTTTCTTATCAGGATATCACCTCCGTGAGGGTTCATGAGGGTAGGAGCGCAGCCTCGTCTGTTTGTTGCTGTACCCTAGAGCTTTGAATGTGTTTGGCTTAGAACTGATGCTCAAGACATACTTTTTACATAGATCAGCTAGGCTAAGCCACCTCTCCTGACCCTGTTATTGTTGCTAACACTCCTCATATTTTATATTTAAAAAGCAGAATCTGGAACCAGCAGATGGCATGATGTTTATGTTGCTGGACTCCCATGTAGTCAACTGCAGATCAAGTCCCGGACCCGATGGCTTAAACTCATGCTGGGCGCACATGCGTGGGAGCCCAAGATCCGAACAGGAGAATGGAGGAAAAGGGATGGCGGCGTGGCCATCCCTCTCAGGGGGGTGATTTCTTGCTTTCTGTCTCTGTCTCTCTCTGTCTCTCCTGTGACCACGTGTGCCCTATAGCAAAAATCTCTCTAAAATTAAATAAATAAGTAAATAAAAAGCAGAATCGAATACTCAAAGAATGAGTGTGCAGGCAAATAAGGAGTCAGTCTTTCATTTTGGAGATATAATGTCTGCGTAATTACGAAGAAACTGCTTTTTTTTCCAGAGGCAGAAATGATGTCAGCTCTGACCTGAGCCTTAGGAGTTTCCAGTTTTGATCAACAAGGAAGTGAGGATCAAAGAGAACAGGACTGATGACAGCATGGACTCTCTGGGTTTGGCGTGAATCAGAATCACCTGGAACCTAGTTTAAAAAATTCAGACGCCTGGCTCCGCCCCACAGACTCTGGGTTAATGGGCCTGAAGAAGGGCCCGGGCATCTGCATCTTGAACAAGTCACCCAGGTGATTTGCGTACTCAAGTTTTGAGAACAGTATGAAGAGAGCCTGCGGAAGGAGGAGCCTGAGCTGGGGAGAGCTGGAGCAGGGACCACTCGGCTGTGCTAAGTCCTGGGGCTATGAAGGAAAAAATAGAAGGGTTGAGAAGAGGCACAGGGGGGCCATGGGCCTGTTTGGACCAGATCATGCAGGGAGAGTCAGCAGTCACCTTTGAGGCGCAGCTAGGCACTGACCTTCTAACCTCAACCATGATCTTTTTGTTCTTTGCTTTCTGGTGGATTCTGGGGAGGAGACAGACATGGCCTGAGTTGTTGAAAATTCTGTGGTGGCTTGGGACCATGTTCAGGGCTGGAGAGAATCCAACCTACCGTGGTGTCTAAAAATAACACCAAGCCAGCAAGTTGCCAGCTGGTTAGGGATCCAGAGGCCTCCCCAGTGATGGAGAAGTCTCTGAGGTGTTGCTGCCCTCTGGAACCACAGCCTTCTTTCCAACACCACCCCAGACAGCTCCTCAGGTATTACCCAGCTACCACTTGACCCCACCCCCACCCCCACAACAGCCAGGCTGGCAGGCTTCGAGGTGCAGCCCACTGCCATGTGGGGTCAGCTGGGCCCTGTGTCTTTCCAGCTTCCCCTGGCCACCAGGAAACCTCTATCTATTTTAAATGATGAGAGTGTGGTCCCCATGGAACAGCTGAAGTAAGTGCTTAAAATAGAGGGCCCTCTGTTTCCCTTGCCCACCCTACCGCCTGCTCACCCTACTGCCCGCACCCATGCCATCTGCCTGCCAGAGCAGAGAACTGCCTGTGAGTCCTCCTGCCTCCCAGAACTGGAGGGAAGACATCACAGTGAAAGGACCCAGGAAGAAGTGTGCAGGCAGGGGCGAGCGTCTGCTTAAGCAGACATGAGCATCGGGACTCAGGACTTGTAGGGGCTGGATGGTGGCACGTCACACTCTGTGGGATTGACCCATGTGGGGAGGCTCCAGGCTCGTGTCCAGAGACCTCCCTGAGTGCGCCAGCCACACGAATGCCCATGATTCAGGGCTGGCGGCAGCCGAGGGTGGACTATGATGTCCGGGCCCTGTTGGGGATTCTGCTTCTTCCTCTGACTCTGTCTCTCTTGCTCAAGCAAGAAATAACAATCTCTCCCTTTTTTTTTTTTTTTCTTTTAATAATTAAAGAAAACTCAGGCCAGCTGGTGGCATGCTGTTTAAGGTGACTGGATCCTACATGGCCAACTCCACAGCTCAAGTCCCAGACTCATGCACAGTAAGCATATGTGCGTGCATACTCAAAATCTCTAAAGGAGAAACGGAGAAAGGATTGGGGCAGGACCAACTCCCCTGGGGCTATTTTCTCACTTTCCCTTTTAAAGGAGAAACGGAGAAAGGATTGGGGGCATACTCAAAATCTCTAAAGAAGAAACTGAGAAAGGAGTGGGGCAGGACCGACTCCCCTGGGGCTATTTTCTCACTTTCCCTTCTCTCTCTCTGTCTCTCTCTCTGGAGAGTGCATATACTCTCTAAGAAGTTGAGGAAAATATCAAAAAGAAAATTTAAAAGAGAAAAGGACACAGAGATGTTGGATGGAGGGGTGGGTTGTGTGTGCACTTTATTCCAGAATAAACTTTGACTGAGCATGTATCCTGTTGGCAGCTCTGTGCTCGGTACCACGGCAAACAGAAGCGCATCTGCGGTCCCTGCTCTTGAAGAGCCACGATCACAGCTGAAGTCCTGCTTCAGTTCCCGAGGCTTACCGCCTGCCACGCTTTGTTCCCCACACCTTAGACCGTCCTGCCTCATTTAGCTCCCACAGCCATCTATGGAGTAGCTGGAAGGTAGTCCCAACTATTATTATTCCTGTTGTAAAGATGAGGACACTGGGGCACTGGGGCATGGAGAGACTAAGTGACTTGTCTTAGGTCACAGGGCCAGAGCTGGGATGTGAATCCAGACCCCTGCCCTGAGGCTGGCCATTCCCTCTGGTGCTACACTGTCTTCAAACGTGGTTGGCACAGACTGGGAACTGGGAAGATGCTGCCTGAGGTCCCTGCCTCCTCCTGGGGTTTCATAACTATGACGTAATGGGGTTGTTTTTCATGCAGTAAGAGAAACCGGCTTTCAAGTTTCAAAGGAATTCAAAGGTCGGGGAGTAACAACTCTGCCATGCTCTGCAGCTTCGCATCCAAGTCAGTGTTGCCCTTTCAACTTTGGAAGGCTGATCAGTGAAATGTGTGTGCCTCTAAACATTCTTGGCCCTTGTTTGGAAACAGGTTTGGAACCAGACAAGAATCAGTCTCTGGAGACCAGCAGTTGGCGTAATGGCTACGTCGCTGGACTTCCACATAGTCAATCACGGGTTGAGTCCTGGACCCAGGGGCTTAAACTCACGCCGGGCGTGTGTGCGTGCGTGCCCAAGATCCCGAGAGGAGAATGGAGGAGAAGGGATTGTGGCATGGCCATCCTTTCTGGGGGATGATTTTTCTGGTGAGCGCACTTGCCCTATAGCAAAAACCTCTCCAAAAAAAAAAGAAGAAGAAGAAGAAGAATCAGTCTCTGGAGTCACATACTTTATCTATCCAACCATCCATCCATCCACCCACCCATACATATGTTTTTTTTTTTAATTGTCAGAGAGCACATGTACTCTCCCAAGAGAGATAGAGGGAGAAAACACCCCCCAAGAAGGTATGGTCACACCACAATCCTCTTATCCTCCATTTCTACATCCTATAGGGTTTTGGGCACACGTGCACAAGCGTGTTCAAGCTGATGGGCCAGGACTCAAACTGCCCTCAGCCATGTGGGATTCAGCTTCCCTTTCACCAGGCCACAGGGCTAGCCCCCATTTCTAGATTATTAACCAGTTTTACCACTCAAATTATTTGCCAGAGTTGACTCTGAGTGCCCGTTAGCTATTTCTAAGTCGGATCTGCTGTAAACCACTCACAGGTTTCTTACCACTGAGCTTATTCAAAAGAATGCGCCAGAGGCTCTTGGAGCTATTTCATGAGAAATGCTATAACATAAAACAAAAACAAACAATGCCGTCTGCGCAACAGCGGCCGTCTTGTTAAAAGTGTGGGGGGAGAGGTGGCTATCTTCTCTCCTATCGTGACTTTTGGAGGACAGTACTCCTTGGGATGTCTGCATCCTGTATGTTTGTTCGAAAAATTGATTTCACCACCGTATGGTCATCTTTTGTCTGCCAGTTCAGGAGGGCAGACATCTGTTTTGCCCACCGTGGTATTCCCAGCACGTAGCACAATGCTTGACCCTGAGTGTGTGTTCAAGAAATGCTGGTCGAATGAATGAATTACATGATACAGTAAAGTAATAATAGAAGCTATAACCAGTAATGGAAGACTGCAGGCAATGTATACACAGGGGTGCCCTCGGAACTCAGAGATCATTACCTTCCCACAAAAATAAATATGAACACATTCAGCCGGTCATAAAAATGTTCTCCCTTGAAATAGGTGTGTCAGGACATTGATGGCGAACACTTGGGAAGCCTCCAAACCCATTCAAAGTGTTACCAGGCTCAGCGGGTCCACCTCTCAGGGGCACAAGCCCATCATGAGAATGAAACCGCTCATCTGGACAGGAAGGTTTGGGTAGGGGAAGCACCAGGGCTCATTCCCAAAGTGGTGCATCTCCCCAAAGGGACAGGGTTGGAATTTTATTAGGGAAAAGAAGGCAGGGTCTGGGTGTCTTACATTAGAGTGCAAGGGCAGTAGCAGGTCATGGTTCTTCATACTTCTCACGTTACGTAAATGAGGCTGTAGTTTTTCCCAGGGCTGAGATTTTAGTACTGCCATGAGGAAAATTCAGCATGGTTCTGGATCCCTCAGAGGCGTTGGTATCTGCTGGTCCCAGCTGGTTATTAACCACGAACACATGTTTTTGAAAAGCAACTCAGACTTGTGTTAGGTTTTAGAAAAACACTCCTAGTTCCACTAACATTAATAGCTAACAACACTTACTCTATGCCTGGGATTGTTCTAAGCACTTTCTTGCGGGGTGGAGAGTTAAACCGTGGTAAAATATACTCAGCATACAACTTGCCTATTTAACTTTTTTTTTTTTTATTGCTATAGCATGCATTCACTCACCAAGAGAGACAAAAACGCAGAAAGAGAGAGGGAAAGTGAGAGATCACACCCCAGGGGAGATGGCCAGATCACCATGCCTTCTCTTCCATTCTTCTCTCAGGATTTTGGGCACACACACACACACACACACACACACACACACGAGTGATTTTCAAGTCACCAGGTCTGGAATTTGAACCACAAAGTTGACATGTGGGATTTAGCACCTTAACCTCCATGCCACTTGCTGGCCCAATTTAGCCATTTTAAAATGTTAAACCCAGGGACTAGCAGTTGGTGTAACGGCTATGTC
>NW_006160129.1:1162730-1162955 GCF_000334495.1 Tupaia belangeri chinensis
AACCAAAAATAAAATGTTAAAGTCAGTGGCATTAAGTGTATTCACAGTATTGCATAACCATCTACTATCCATTTCCAGAAGTTTCTCATCATTCCAAACAGAAACTCTATACCTGTTAAACAAAAACTCCTTTTTTTTTTTTTTTATAGACCACAGATTAGTTTATTTTTAACACCCATCATGCCATGAATTCATAGGGAATAGGTTCCAGTAGCTCAGGCTCCT
>NW_006160129.1:1163268-1180169 GCF_000334495.1 Tupaia belangeri chinensis
TCTCCAATATCACCTTTCTTTTAGATTTGCATGTATGCTGCCAAAGGAACCACTCCATGTTTTCTAAAAGGCATAGAGAACATAGATCGGGTTCCTCTCTTCTTTCCCTTGGTGTTCGTCATTTTGGTTAATTACTGGAAGATGGCGGTTCCGGCCGAAAGGCAAACAATAACTCCTTATTCCCACTTACCCTAGCCCCTGGTGATTTTTTTTTTTTAATTTTTTTTTGAGAGGTTTTTGCTATAGGGCGCGTGCACTCGCCAGACAGACAGAGACAGACAGAGAGACAGAAAGCGAGAAATCATCCCCCAGGGGGGATGGCCACACCGCAATCCCTTCTCCTCCATTCTCCTCTCGGGATCTTGGGCATGCACGCACACGCGCCCAACGTGAGTTTAAGCTGCCGGGTCTGGGACTTGAACTGCATCGACTACGTAGGAGTCCAGCGACATAGCCATTACGCTAACCGCTGGTCCCGCCCCTGGTGATTTTTGTTGAACTTTGCCTCTATGAATTTATCTCTTTTAGGTATGGCATATCAATGGAATAACACAATATTTTTCCTTTCATGTGTTGCTTATTCCACATCACATACAAATTTCAAGGTTCATACATGTCATAACATGTATCAAAATTTCATTCTTTTTGAGGGTTAATACTATTCTATTGTGTATAAGTACCATATTTTGTCTATCTATTCATCTGTTTTCTGTGTCTGTGTGTGTGTTTGGAGAGATTTTGTTTTATCAGGTGCATGCGCTTGCTGGAGAAACAGGAAAAAAGAGAGATAGAAAACTAGAAATCACCCCCCAGGGGCGATAGCCACACTGCAATCCCTTCTCCTCTGTTCTTTTCCTGGAATCTTGGGCATGCACACATGCACATGTGCCCAATGTGAGTTTATAACCACCAGGTCCAGGACTCAGACTGCGGTTGGCCATGTGGGAGTCCAGCGACCTAACTGCTACACCATCTGCTGGTCCCCATCTGTTTTGTTTTTAATTGCCAGAGGATGCATGCACTTGCCAGAGACAGAGAGAAGAGAGGGAGAGGGAGAAAGCACCCCACCATGGGGCATGATCATGCCACAGTCCCTTCTTCTCCATCTCTCCATCCTGTTAGGATTTGGGGCATGCATGCACACATGCCCGGTGTGTTTTTCAAACGGCTGGAGCCAAGGTTCAAATTGCAGTCAGCCATGTGGGATCTGGCTCCTCTAACCACTAGACCAGAGGGTCAGCCTATCCATTCATCTTTTGATAAGTATTTGGGTTTTTTCTCTTTTGGCTGTTGTGAATTCTGCTGCTGTGAACACTGATGCATTAGTATCTGTTTGAATCTCTGCTTTCACTTCTTTGGGTGTATATTTAGAAGCAGAATCGCTAGATCATAGAGTAAGCATATGTTTATAAATATTTTTGGTGTATTAAGTCCTTTTTGTGAAAAAGAATTATTTACTTATTTAATTCCATTTATTATTATTATTATTATTAATTTGACCAGGCAGAGACAGAAAGAGAGAGAAAGGGAAAGTGAGAAAGTCCCGCCAGGTCTAAGACTCGAACCAGGTGGGAATCCAGTGCATTTAACTACCACCCTACCTGCCAGCCTCTTATTTAGTCATTTAGTCATTACAGCAAACCCTATAAAGTAGGTAGTATTCTTCTTCTTTTTGTTTGTTTGTTGTATAACTGTATTTGGAAATCAGCAGTTAGTTCTCATTCACATTGACTGTCAATAGATTTTTGAAAATGGCAACAGGTACATAGGTCACCAAAGCATAGAACTTGTTGGGTGTATCTTCATTCTCATTACATTTTCTGTACAACCACACCTGGATACGATACAATTTGTTCCTTATTCCTTTGGCCCAGACACCTTTGTTGGGATGGTACCAGCTCGCACATCTGGAGTCCCCATCTCCTCCATGCATATAGTTAACATTACTAAGCTGTGCACTTAAGAATGGCTAAAAAGGTTGGGGGGCAAATTTCCAGATTTCTCTGAGCTCCCTCAGGGCACATTTCTTGAAGCCCACGCCATGGATGTGCTTGCGAATGCAGATGGTGTGTTCTTGGGTCACCACCTTGTCAGCAGCAGAGCAGCCCGTTTTCTCACCTCCCTTCTTCGCAGGAGCCTCTCTGTCAGGTCTACGTTGGACAGAACGACTGCAAAGTATTTGATAGTATTATTTTTCTTTCTTTTTTTGGGGGAGAGGTTTTTGCTATAAGGCGTGTGCACTTGCCAGAAAGACAGAGAGAGACAGAGAGACAGAAAGTGAGAAATCATCCCCCGGGGGGGATGGCCACACCGCAATTCCTTCTCCTCCATTTTCCTCTCGGGATCTTGGGCATGCACGCACACGCGCCCAGCATGAGTTTAAGCCACCAGGTCCAGGACTCGAACCGTGGTCGATTACATGGGAGTCCAGCAACATAGCCATTACGCCAACTGCTGGTCCTGATAGTATTATTTTCTAACTTATGGATGAAGCACAGAGAAGTTGGGTAATTTACTCAGACACACAGCTAAAAAAATAGCCAAACTAGAATTTGATCTCCAAGAATATGACTACAGAGTCCATTTTCCTTTACTTTTCTTTCTTTTTCTTTAAGAATTATTTTTATTTAACTTGATTTATTTATTTATTTTAATCTGACCAGAGAGGAACAGAGAGAGAGAGAAAGAGAAAGAGAGAAAGCAAGCCACTAGGTCCGGAACTTGAACTGTAGTCGGCCACATGGGAGTCCAGAATTCTTAACTACCACCTAGCTGCTGGCCCCCCTTTTTTTCTTTTTCTTATTTATTTTTCACATTCTTTACCACTATGGTAGAGTAGAGATGTTACAAGACGCTATGTGAGGGTGGCAAGTGGCATGGTAGTGAAGGTGTTGGACTCCCTCATGGCTGACCGAGGTTTGAGCCCCAGACCTGGTGGGTTGCTTTCTCACTTTCCCTCTTTCTGTCATTCTCTGGTAAAATTAAAACATAGATAATAATAACAAACAAATAAATAAATGAATAAAAATATCTTTTTTTATAAATGATGATATGCAGGACCAGCAGTTGATGTTATGGCTATGACTCCCATGTGGCCAACTGTGGTTCGAGTCCCGGACCTGGTGGTTTAAACTCATGCCAGGCACGTGTGTACACACCAAGATCCCGAAAGGAGAATAGAGAAGAAGGGATTGCGGTGTGGCCATCCCCACTAGGAGGTGATTTCTCGCTTTCTGCCTCTCTTCTCTCTAGCTTTCTGGCGAGCACATGTGCACTTTAGCAAAAACCTCTCAAACAAGAAAAGAAAAAAAAAGATAAGTAAGCAAGAAACAAATGTGTGTTACTGGTAGTGAACTCCAAAGGAATTCAAAGCAATGATGGTGTGAACTGGTGTGAAGCTAGGACAGAGCTGAGTCTTGAATGGTGGCTGCTGTTGAAATAGGAAGAGAGACACTGGGAAGGACATTCAAAGCCTGGAGAGGGGCCTCGGCCTGGAGCCTGGACAGAGACTAGTGTGTTCGGGAAGTATAAACATAGACCAGCATAGACCACCCTTCTCACGGGTTCAAGTGGACAAAGTCTGTTGAACTCCGACTGGGAAAGCCCCATTTCCGTGGAAATGGAGAGTCACTAAAGAATTTTGAGAATGGTGGTGGCTTGATAACAACGCTGTTTAGGGGCGATTCTTCTGGTAGGACTCTGTGCAAGATGGGGTAGTTGGGGTGAAGTCTGGAGACAGATCTATCCCAGACGGCCGTCTAGACAAGAGGCCAGGGTGGCCAGAGAAGGGTGTTGAAGTGTGGAAGGACACACTTGAACGGGGGTGTGTGTAGGGGTGGATGCCAGAGGAACAAAGGTAACAGGGCTTGAGAATATCAAAGAACTCTGTGGGGTCCAGCCTGAGTGCTTGGAATGATTCTGACAGCAGTGACAGAAAGAAGAGGTGACGTACATACCCCGGAGACTGTGAGGAACACAGGTGTAGAGTGAGTGAAAAGTCTGAGCTAGAGGGGGGGCTGCATAAAATGCTACACTGTGCAAGACTAATCCTGGGGAGGTTCTGGGTTCACGTCTGGAGACCTCCCTGAATATACCGGACACATGTGTGCCCACGACCTGGGCCGATTGAAGCTGAGGGTGTGGTAGGTTGTGGCATCAAGAACCTGTGGGGGATGGGACCAGCAGATGGCATGGTCATTGGAGCACTGGATTCCCACATGGCCAACTAGTTTGAGTCCAGGACCTGGCAGCTTGCTTTCATTTTCTTTCTCTGTCTCTCTCTCTCTGGTGAGTGCACATGCCCTATAGTAAATTAAAATAATCATCATCATCATTGTCATCATCAATTAAATTAAATAAGTAATTCTTTAAAAAAAAATAGAACGGGGCCAGCAGATGGCATGGAGGTTAAGGCTCTGGACACTCCCCCATAGCTGACTGGGGTTCAAGTCCTGGACCTGGCAGCTTGCTTTTTTTCTCTCTCTCTCTCTTTCTGTTTCTCTAGGGAGTGCCCAGCATCAAATCAAAAAATAATAATTATAAATAATTGTTTCTTAAAAAAAAAAAAGAGAGAAAAGAAAAGAAAGAAAATCCCCTTGCTATTTGGAAATGCACCTGAAGAAAAATAGGTAAAACACCCGAAGAATTATGGGCAAAAGTATAAAAGACACATGAGATGTATAGTCCACTCTCAAAGCGCTCAGAAAAATGTGTACGTGTTCATGAATTGTACAGAGAGGATTAAACGAATGTGGCGAAATGTTCCAAATTGGCAAAGCCGAATAAAGCAGATGGGTGGTCTCTTCACTGTTCTTGCAACCCTTTTGTCATTAAAATTATGTCAGAGTACAGTTAAGGACACCTGCCCTGAGCTGGCTTAGACAATGAGATCACTTATCATCTCACAGAGCAGCAAGTCCAAAGGTGGGGTAGGCCGCTGGTGACCCCACAATGGCAGAGAATTTAGGTGCTTTCCGTTTCTCTGTTCTGCTGTCTTCAGCTCCGATTTCATCCTCAGGCTGGCCACAAATGTCCCCGAAAGTCCAGAGCTCATATCCAAACATCAGCTGTCTGAAGGAGGAAGGGAAAATGGCTGCCCCGCCTCCGGTGCCTCTTTCCCCTGGATACTATTTCCTCCTTTCTACTTAATGTGTAGGAGCAGTGCTACTACGGTCAACCCCATCTCCTTCAAATCATTACTTTAAAAAAAAAAGTGTTTATTTTATTATTATTATTATTATTTAATTTGACCCGAGAGAGGGGGAGAGGGAAAGTGAGAAAGCAAGCTGCCAGGTGTGGGACTCGAAATGCGATCAGCCATATGGGAGTCCACCACCTTAACCACCATGCCACCTGCCAAACTGCATCATCACTTTTCATCATGAGTTTGTCCACTCTTACTGGATTCTTCCCAACAGCATAAAACATGCCATGGTATCCTTTTTTTGAAGAGAGAGAATTTTGCTATAGGGTGTGCTCACCAGAGAGACAGAGAGACAGTGAGAAAATCCCCTCCCGGAGAGATGGCACGCCACAATCCCCTCTCCTCCATTCTCCTCTTGAGATTCTGGGCACACACGCACATGCACCCAGTGTGAGATTGAAGCCGCCGGGTCCAGGACTCAAACTGCAGTTGACTACATTGGAGGCCCGCAATGTAACCATTACGCCATCTGATGGTCCCTGTAGAATCTTTAAAAAATTTTTGTTTAATGTAGAGTGTGAACTCGCCGAAGAGAAAAAGAAAAAGAAAGTGAGAAAGAACCCACAGGAGAGATGACCATGCAACAACGTCTTCTCCTTTATTCTCCTCACAGAATTTTGGGCACACGTGCACACGTGCCCAGTGTGTTTTCAAGCTGCCAGGTCTGAGACTTGAACCCTGCAGCTGGCTGTGTGGGATCCACCCGCCTTAACAACCATGCCACTATTTGACCCAGTGCCCTAGTATCTTTTATCCTGGGACAGAAACTAGCTAAATGTAGCTAGTACTCCCATTCTCTAATGCCCTCTGTGGCGAAAGCCCGCCAGCGGTCATATCTGTGTCTGTCTCCATTGCTCACCACCACCTCCTCCTCTCCCCGCGGGTCTTTGTTATCCCTTCCAGTCCAGACCTTGTCCCCATTACCTCATTGAAACCACAACCTCCAGCGCGACAAGGATATAGTCAATTCTCAGCTGCCATCTTTTCTTTTTTAAGTGTATTTATTCCATGAAAAAGAGGGAGGCAGAGAGACACTCACCTCCAACGGGGTCCCCGTGCCACAACCTACTGCTAGTCTTCGCCAGGCTAAGGATCAGGGGAATGTGCACGCGTGTGCTGGCATATTCAGGAAGGCCCCAGGATGTGGAGCCAGGACCTTTCCCACGTGAGTCTGGTGGTATTACCGCTGTGCGAGCTGGTCCCTCAGCGGTCATTTTATTAAAATGGTCAGGAGCATTTGACTCTATTGTTCCCTCCTTCCTTAAAACTCCTTTGTCACCTGTCTGCCCCCTTGCGCCGTTCCTTGCCTCTACCTCTAATTTCTTTGTCTTTCTTTAATAGGCAATAATAGTCTCAGAAATCTTTCTGTTCATCAGATGTTTGATTCCCTTAAAAAACTTCTGGTTTCTGAGCTTCAGCATGGGGCTTTACACCATCCATAATATGATTTTCATGTGGCAGTGCATTCTGAAATTCTTTCTTTTGTTTTTGGAGAGGTTTTTGCTATAGGGTGAGTGCTTTTGCCAGACAGAGACAGAGAGAGACAGAGTGAGAAAGTGAGAAATCACCCCCCAGGGGGGAATGGCCACACCGCAATTCCATCTTCTCTATTCTCCTCTCGGGATCTTGGGCACACATGCACATGCGCCCGGTATGAGTTTAAACCACCGGGTTTGGGACTCAAACCACAGTCGACTACATGGGAGTCCAGTAACACAGCCATTAACGCCAACTGCTGGTCCTATTCTGAAGTTTTTCTTCTCAAGAAAAACAAATCCAATCCACACCTTTGTGAAAGCCAGTCTCACTATTAAAAGGTACAGTGCTGGGGACCAGCAGGTGGCATGATGGTTAAGGTGCTGGACACTCCCACATGGCTGACTGCAATTTGAATACTGGACCTGGTAGCTTGCTTTCTCACTTTCCCTCTTTCTCTCTCTGTGTATCTCTCTCTGGTCAAGTTTAAATGAATAAGTAAAATTAAATAAATAATTTTAAAAAAAAAAGGTACAGTGCACTTTCGTACATGGCTAAACTATGCAAAGTGTTCTCTTAGCTCACTTGGCACCACGGTCCAAGGAATTTTCTGGCAAAAGCAATGGGCCGACTAATACCTGTATGCAATGCCACAGCTGCCCTCACTGCCAAGGCCACCAGTTTCAGACTAAGGACCTCTGTGCTCTCTGTCTTTCTTTTTTAAAAAATCATGTTATTAATTTAATCATTTCAATTTGTTATATGGTGTGTGGACTCACTGGAGACACACATATACACACACACAGATGGGAAGTGAAAAATCACCCCTTAGGGGAGATGGCACACTGCAGTCCCTTCTCCTCCATTCTCCTCTTGGGATTTTGAGCACACATGTACACGTGCCTGGCATGTTTTCAAGCCACTGGGTCTGGGACTCGAACTGTCAGTCAGCTGTGTGGGATCCAGTGTCTTAACCACCACACCACCTGCTGGTCCCTAATTTTTAATGTTTATTATGGAAAAATTGCAAATATACACAAAGATAAAGAATAGAATGAAGAACCAGGTCTTGAGTGCGCTGTTGATGCCTTGCAATGGATTTCTAATGAGTATCGTGAAGTTAATTATGGCAAATTAAAACTATTGATTCCCCCTCAAATATACTCTTCACTGTCTGAAGGTGCATGCACGAGAGAAACCTCCAGTGAGGGGGTAGCCATGCTGCAAGCCTTTTTCTTCCATTCCTCCTCCTGCCAGAATTTGGGGAATACACACACACATGCACCCAGCATGTTTTCTAAGCCTTCAGGGCAGAGGATTGAACAGCAGGATTTGGGTCTCTACGAGCAGTGCTTAAGCACTATGCTATGGCACAAGCCCAGAGAAATTTATAGATGCACACAGCTTTATATTTTATAATTATTGTTTATTTCAAAACTATCTTTTGTTTTTCCAAGATTACTTATTTATTTTATGAGAGAGAGAGATACACAGCACCCTTAACAGGGGCTGGGTGCCGGGATCTACAACCCCCACCAAACTCAAGGAAGTCTCTGGTTTTGAACTGACAACTTTCCATGTGGGTCTGCCTCACAGAACATTCTGTTTTAATGCTATGCCATCAGCGGGTCTCTCCCTGCCCTTTTCTTTTTAAAATATGCTATAGGGTACATGCACTCGCCAGAGAGAGAGAGGGAGAGAAGGAAGGAGAGGGAAAGTGAGACAATGTCTCCCCAATGGGATGGCCACATTGCAATCCTTTCTCCTCTCTTCCCTTCTTGGGACATTGGGCACACGTGTGCTCGGCAGAAAGACAGAGAGACAGAGAGACAGAAAGCGAGAAATCTCTCCCTAGGGGGATGGCCACACTGCAATCCCTTTTCCTCCTTTCTCCTCTTGGGATCTTGGGCACACATGCACACGTGCCTGGCGTGAGTTTAGCCCTCCAGGTCCAGGACTCGAACTGCAGTTGACTACATGGGAGTCTAGCGACGTAGCCATTATGCCATCTGCTGGTCCCACACATGCATGTTTTCTAAGCCACTGGGTTGGGACTCAAACCACACAGTGAACCACATAAGCTCCAGCAGCCTTAATCTCCACGTCACTGGCTGGCCCCTTACCTTTTTCATTAATTACCTGTTACAGCGTTGAGGTAGTGTTAATGCCATCGATAACGGAAGCTAGCCTGAGCCACAGTGGTGCAGGCAGGAAGAAGCCACACGGAAGACCTCAGTTCAGATCTCAGGTCAAACCAAAGCACACTGGGGACAAAAACACACCGTGATGCTGGCTGGAAGGCTCGTGAAGGGGCGATGGCGGTAAGACAACACCCCTTTAAGAGTAGGGTTTTGTGCTCTCTGAGCTCGGACCTAGTTGACGGCAGTATGGAAAAATGCACCAAGAAGGTTGGCATCGTCGGTAAATACGGGACCCGCTATGGTGCCTCCCTCCAGAAAACGGTGAAGAAAATTGAAATCAGCCAGCACGCCAAGTGCACCTGCTCCTTCTGTGGTAAAACTAAGATGAAGAGACGGGCTGTGGGGACCTGGCACTGTGGTTCCTGCATGAACACTGGTGGTGCCTGGACCTACGACACCACTTTGGCTGTCACAGCAATGTCTGCCATCAGAAGACTGAAGGAATTGAAAGACCCGTAGAAGCTCCATAGACATTTGGAATATCACTAGCCTACAATAAATGGGTTAATTAATGTATAAAAAAAAGTAGGGTTTTGTGAGTGATAAAGCTCCGTACAAACTACGTTATTTAATAAAAAATGAACCCAAGGGTTCGCATGCAAGTTCTCTCTGACCTTCTCTGTGTTGAGAATTTCAGATGGGATGGAGAGGGGCTATGAAGTCATCGGTCATGTCAAAATTTCCCTAAAGTTATCAAAGTCGGGCCACACGCCACACGCTTGCTGGGGCACAGGTCCCCTCTTTGTTTCTCTTTTTTTTTTTTTTTTAGAAAATATGGAACACTTCACGCAAGTGTGCGTCCTCCTTGCACAGGGGACGTGCTAATCTCTGCAGCGTTTCAGGTTTTCGTGTATGTGCTGCCGAAGCAAGCACCCCTCTTCGTTTCTTGGCCTACACATCCCCCAGGTTCCCCTTTCCAGTCCTCAGCAATTTCCTCTTTCATTTCCTGTGCTGCTCTCCCCTCTTCTCACCCAGAGGCGGCCAGTGGCAGCTTCCAGAGCCCTTGCAAAGTCGATTTTTCAAAAGGCAGACTGGAACCCCTTGTCCCCACACCAGGATGGCAAGACAAAGTTAGCTCTGCCTCCAAACTCCTTCGTCAACCATAAACAGGTTCCCTCTCTGCGGAAGCAGCCGAGAAGGCCTGAGAGCTCCAAGGTCAACTTACACATGACCTCACGTCCTTCCACACTCAAACTGCTGTATTTATTTCTCATACTCTTATGTAATGTTATGCTCTACGGAAACTCAATCCTGGGGCGGCTCTGGGGCCTGGTGGTTAAGGCAGTTGAATCCCACACAGCTGACAGCACCGTGAGTCTTGGGCCTAGCAGCTTGGGAAACACCCTGAGCACATGTGCATGCGTGCCCCAAATCTCAACAGGAGAGAGAAATGGAAGAGAAGGGTTTGCAGGGTGACCACTCACCATGAGGTGCTTTCTCCCTCTCTTTCTTTCTGTTGTTGTTGGTGCTGGTTTTTAGTCTTTCTTTTTTTCTTCTGTCTTTGAAGAGCCTATAGGCCTTCTGGTAACATATTTTTAAAAAGAAAAAAGAGAAGAACCTCAATCCTAAGGTTTTGCTGAGCCTGAGGGAACAATCAAAATCAGCTTCTCACTGGAATCCTGTTGCTGCATAAAGCTTCCGCACACCTCTAGGACATGCAGTTCCTCGTTTCAGGAAAAAGCACCGAAATTGATCTTGAGGATAAGCAAACTTAAAGGAACAGCTTCTTCTGAAATGGGGATGCCCGGCTCTAAAGAGCTCAAACTGCCTGGAGGTGCCAAAGGAAAGGGGCAGCAGGAGGATCTTGGTGGGGAGAAGCAGGGCTGACAGGTAGGCCCTCCACCCCTGCTTTAGGTCCGTGGGCTCAGTTCGATTCCCCAGGAATTGAGGGTGGGGATCAGAAAGCGTAGAGGATCCTGAGATAGATAAACCTGGGTAGAGTCCTTACTCTATTTACTGACTTGGCAATCCTCAGTTTTCTTACTTATGAAGAGAATTGAGGGGCCAGCAGGTGGCATAGTGGTTAAGTCACTGGACTCTCACGTGGTCAACTGTGGTTCAAGTCCCAGACCTGGTGGCTTGAGACTCACACTGGGCACGTGTGTGTGCATGCCCAAAATCCAGAGAGGGGAATGGAGAAGTAGGGATTGTGGTGTGGCTGTCCTCGCCGGAGGGTGATTTCTTGCTTTCTGTCTCGTTGTCTCTGTCTGTCTCTCTGGCAAATGCATGCACCCTATAGCAAAAATCTCTCCAAAAAAGAAAGAGAGAGTTGAGGCTCATGTCTGTTGACCTAATTCTGTAGAGTGAGCATATGTAAGGGTTTGCATCACAACCCAATGTTTGTAAGCACCTTTGGGGACTGAGATCACTGCAGCTTTGGGACACACTGACAAGGTTTACCACTGAACTAGGGAGGAGATATTATTCTCAGAATAGTGGGCCTAGCTTTGTGGGGTGCCCAGAAACGTGGAAGCTTTAGCTACCTCAAGTGGCTTAGGGATAAGTGAGGTCAGCCGTGGGGCTGAAGCAGAGACAGAACCTGACGTAACATGCCCCACAGTGACTCTCTGTGACTGGCTTATGACACACGTGAAGTGCCTCTCTGGGACTCCTTGGAAGATCTGGGGCATGGGGAACAGATGGTGGCACAGTGATAAAATGCAGCCCTTGGCAAGGCAATGCCACATGAGAGGATTCCAGTTCAAGTCTGGAGACCTCCCTGAGTAAGCCAGGCATGCGCTTGCCCAGGATCCAGGCGTGGCTGAGGCTGGGGGTGGATCTCCACTTCAGGACCCCACTGGGGGTGATAACTCTCTCTTGGTTTCTCTTTTTCATGGAAAAAATTAATGAATAAACAACAACAACAACAACAACAAAGGAAGTCTTAAGGTTTGTTTCAGAAGGCAATCTCAAGTATTAAAAAGGAAGATCTAGAGGACCAGCAGGTGGCATGGTGGTTAAGGTGCTGGACTCCCACACGGCCTACCGCGGCTCAAATCACGCACCTGGAGGCTCGTTTTCTCACTTTCTCTCTCTCTTTCTCTCTCCCTCTTTGATAAAAATAATAATAGCAAATAAAATGAATCATTCTTTTAAAAAAAGGTCTGGAATGAACAGCAGTAAATTTCCATTTGGGCTGTTGAGGGGTAAATCAGAATTTTGGGATCTAAGCAGTGGTGTGGCAGTGATACAAGAGGGCCCATGGAAGAAGTTCTGGGTTTGAGTTCCTGGGCGTGCTGGACATGTGTGTGCACCCATGGTCTGGGCCAGCCGAGACTGGGGGTGGATCTCAGCATGGAGAATATGTTGGGGATATCTGTCTTTCTGTCTCTCTCTCATGGAAGAAATAAGCTTTTTAAAAAGTCAGAAAGGTTGGGAACCAGCAGTTAGCGTAATGGCTATGTCGCTGGACTCCCACGTAGTCAACCGCGGTTCGCATCTCGGACCCGGTGGCTTAAATCTCACACCGGGCGCGTGTGCGTGCGTGCCCAAGATCCTGAGAGGAGAATGGAAGAGAAGGGATTGCGGCATGACCATCCCCCCTGGGGGGTGATTTCTCGCTTTCTGTCTCTATGTCTCTGTCTGTCTGGCGAGCGCATGCGCCCTATAGTGAAAACCTCTCCAAAAAAAAAAAAAAAAGAAAAAGTCAGAAAGGTTGAGCCAGTAGATGGTGTGGAGGTTAAGGTGGCTGGATCAGAACAGTTTCAGTCTTAAGACCCAGCAGCTTGAAAAACACTCCAGGAGGACCAGGCATGGTGGTTAATGGGCTGGACACTCCCAAATGGCCAGCCACAGTTGAGTCTCAGACCTGGTAGCTTGCTTTCTCACTTCCTCTCTCTCTTTCTCTGTGTGTGTGTCTCTCTCTGGCCAAATTAAAATAAAAGAATGAAACAATAAAATTAAGAAAAAAAAAAAAGAAAAGAAAAACATTCCAGATAGGACCGGCAGATGGTGTAATGGTTACACTGCTGGACTCCCACATAGATGACAGCGGTTTGAGTTCCAGACCCGGCAGCTTAAAACTCATGCCAGGAGTGTGCGTGCATGCCCAACATCCTGCGAGGAGATGGGAGGAATGGAAAATGGAGGAGAAGGGGTTGGGTATGATTCGTCACTTTCTGTCTCTCTGTCTCTGCCTCTCTAGCAAGCGCACGCACTATATAGCAAAAATCTCTCTCTCTAAAAAAAAAGAAAAAGACACCAGGCATGTGTGTGTGTGCATGTCCAAAATCCCAAGAGGAAACTGGAGGAGAAGGGATTGCTACATGGCCACCCCCCCAAGGAGGATAATTTCTCACATTCTCTCTCTCTCTACCTTTCTCTGGCAAGCGTACGCACCCTACTACAACAAAACAAAACAAAAACATCAGGGCCAGTCCCGTGGTCTAGTGGTCAATGAGGGTGATCCCACACTGCTGATCATGGTTTCAATCCCAGCTCTAGTGGCTTAAAAGACATGCCAGGTATGTGCGTGTGCACGTCTCAAATCCCGACATGACAGAGAAATGGAGGAGAAGAAACTGCCACCCATTGAGGGGTGCTTTCTTCCTCTCCTCTGTCTCTTTTTGGTGAATGCACATACTCTCTTGCAATTAGAGAAAAAAAAAAAAAAACTGGAACTCAATGTTCGTCTAACTTGACCTGTCTGCAGTGACTGCCAGTTCTGGATTCAAGACAGTCCACAGGCCTCAGCTGCTTGCTTGAGGGGGCAGTGGCTTACAGGGGGCACATCCCAGAGCCCAAACCCCCTGCTCCTCACCCGGCAGGCCGCGCACGGCTGCAGGCCTGCAGGTTCACACAAGGAGAATCATCAGCAGGCCAGCTTGTGGAGTCGTGGTTAATGTGGTTGACTCCTACATGGTCGACCATGGTTGGAGCCCTGAGCTGGCAGCCTGAAAAGCATACCGGGTGCATGTGCATGCGTGCCCAAAATCCCGAGAGGAGAATAGAGGAGGAGAGACCATCCTCCCTGGGGGGTGATTTCTCATTTTCTCTCTGTCTCTCTCAAATGCATCCTATTGCAAATCAAAAAGAAAGGAAATGTGAGAAAAAAAAAGAGAAATGTGAGCCCCTGAAGCACTGAGAGGAAGAACTTCCTGTATGACTACCTGAGCACTCTCTGTCTTCCAACCCATGGCCCAGAGCTGCTCAGCCTGATTTCTTTTTTCTTTTCTTTTCTTTTGAGAGGTTTATTGATATAGGGCGTGTACGCTCACCAGAAGGACAGAGAGAGACAGAGAGACAGAAAGTGAGAAATCACCCTCCCAGGGGAGATGGCCATGCCACAATCCCTTCTCCTCCAATCTCCTCTCAGGACCTTGGGCATGCATGCACACGCACGCGGGGTGAGTTTAAGCCACTGGGTCCAGGACTCGAACCACAGTCAACTACATGGGAGTCCAGCAACATAGCCGTTACACCAACTGCTGGTCCCCAGCCTGATTTCTTAGCCTGTCTTCCGTGGTCCTTGACTTTACATACCATCTCTCTCTTCTGCTTTTCCCTGTCCTGGACTCAGGGACCAGTCACTGTTCCCAGCTGTGGCAGCACTTCCCGTCCCCAGATCAAGTCCGAGGTAATGTGGCGCACCTCATGTGGGGTGTGTGTTTCTGTATAAGAGTGTGTCAGACTTTCCCCAAAGGTTCTCAGACACGTTCTGAACATCAATAGGTTGTTCTGATCAATATTAGATACTATGCGTAGCCCACTGGACAGATAAAGGACTGAACTGGAGACTGACTTGACCAAGGTCTCCATGGGAACAGTCAGGTCTCCCGCTCCATGCTGCCTGCTGCATTGAGAATGGAGCCCTCTCCTGAGTTTTCTAGGACAGTCTTTTTTTTTTTTTAATAGAGGTTTTTGCCTTAGGGTATGTACACTCATCATAGAGAGAGAGAGAGACAGAGATAGTGAGAGAGAAAGTGAGAAATCATCCCCTGGGGGATGGCCATGCTGCAATCCCCTCTCCTCCATTCTTTTCCTGGGATCTTGGCACGCATGCACACACATGTGCCCAGTGTGATTTTTGAATCCACTGGGTCCAGGACTTGAACCGTGGTTGTCCATGTCCAACTCCCACAGGTTGTCCATGTGGGAGTTCAGCGACATAACCAGCACACCATTTGCTGGTCCCTAGTTCTGGTTTATAAGTTGCCATGCTGTCTTAGTGAATTCAGTCCTACTCAATAGATTCTGGGTCCCAATTTTCCCCTGAGAATATATGATGGAAGTCTTCCCAGATCCCGGGCTCCAGGTTTTGTTTTAGGGGTGTCAAGCCCTGAGACCTTGTCTAATAAACAAAGCATGCTGGGACCACCCCTATCTGACGTTGGCCACCCAAAGCCCGTGATTGCTTCCTGCCCACCAGGATCCACAATATCCCAGGTGAGGCCATCTTGAAGGTCAGGGTAAGGAGGCACTCCAGATGGGCAGGTTGATCTGAAAGCCAGTCATTCCAACACTGAGGTCATGTTTTAGTCAGCAAAGCCAGAACTAGGTCTTCTCCACCCTCCTGCCTCTCCCTTCCCTGGGAGGAGTGTCCATGTCAGCCTCTCTTTCTGAACTACTGTGGGTGGTGATGGTGGTCACAGGAACTGAGGCGTTTCATGGGGCACAGACTGTATGGCAGTGCCACCACCCTCTGATGACAGGACCTGCAGGAGGAAAGGAGATGCAGTACCGTGGCTGAGGGGAGCCAGGGCCTGATGCCACCCCTCTGTGCCCCTGCCTCTTGTCCAGTACTTGGTTTTATAGGGGCTCTTTAGAGCTACCTCTCTCTCTCCTCTCTCTCTTCTCTCTCTCTCCTCTCTCTTTCCTTTCTCTCTCTCTCTCTCTCTCTCAAGCACCCCCCCAGAGGACACGTGTGCTATCTGGAAAGAGAAAGACAGAGAGAGAGGGAGAGGGAGAAAGCACCCCCCCTCCATGGGGTCTGGTCATGCTGCAATCCTTTCTCCTCCATTTTTCCATCTCGTCGGGATTCTGGGCACACACACAGGAGCATCTGGAGTGTTTTCCAAGCCACTGGGGCTGAGATGGGAACTGGATGATTAGCCATGTGGGATCTGGCTCCCTTAACCACTAGGCCACAGGGCCAGCCTAGATCTCTTTCTTCCTTGGAGGAGGAAGGACTCCCATTCCTAGGCCCAAGGGGTCACTGCCTCTAAACATTGCTGTCTCCTGTTCCACCCACAGAGTCCCCCGTGGGCCCTCTCAGGTTCCCTTTGCCAGCTGTGCGCCAACTGGTCTCCCACCCCCGCCCTGTGGACGTTCCCTCAAGGGTTAAACAAGCACCTCCACGCCAGTCCCACAGAACATGCTCACGCCTCCTCTCCATGGTTGCGTCCTTCTTGTTTCCCTCACCCAGTGAGTCAGAAGGAGCGGAGGACATGCATCTTCAATTTTTACAGCTTTTGAAAAAGTAATTTCTAATTCTATTATAATATTAAAACTTTTTATTACAAAAAAATAAGACATACTTTCTTCTTCACTTTACTCTGGAAACCCCCTAGTGTGGACCAGTGGGAGTTAAGCCCTGGTCAGTGGTGACCAGCAGGGTGGGTGGGCCTGGGCAGTGTTGGGCTTGACAGGAGAGCCCAGGTCTCCCAAGGACCAGGGGGTACAGGGAGTGGCTGGTGGTGGAGTCAGCTGCAAGAGTGTTCTGGTCACCCCATTATGGGTCCTGGGATCTCTGGCCTGCTGTTAGACCCCAGCTGGGCTCTGAGCTCAGTTTGGAACTGTATCTGTGGAGTTAAAAAGCCTCGAGTTGGGCCAGCAGGTGGCGCAGAGGTTAAGATGACAAGATCCTGGGGCCAGTGGGTGGCGTGGTGGTTGGGGTGCTGGACTCCCATATGGCCAACTGCAGTTCAAGTCCTGGATCTGGCAGCTTGCTTTCTCACTTTCTTTCCTCCCCCTTCCTTCTCTCTCTCTGTCTCTCTGGTCAAATTTAATAAATGATAATAATGAATAAAATGAAATAAAATAATTCCTTTGAAAAAATTTATTTAATTCCATTTATTATTATT
>NW_006160129.1:1180337-1220276 GCF_000334495.1 Tupaia belangeri chinensis
AAAGCGAACCAGGACTTGAAACATGGTTGGCCATGTTGGAATCCAGCATCTTTAACCACCACACCACCAACTGACCCCTAAAAGAATTCTTAAAAAAAAAAAAAAATAGGGACCAGCAGTTAGTGTAATGGCTATGTTGCTGGACTCCCACGTAGTCGACTGCAGTTCGAGTCCCGGACCCGGTGGCTTAAACTGACGCCGGGCACGTGTGCGTGCATACCCAAGATCCCAAGAGGAGAATGGAGGAGAAGGGAATGCAGCATGACCATCCCCCCTGGGGGGTGATTTCTTGCTTTCTGTCTCTCTGTCTCTCTCTGTCTGTTTGGCGAGCGCACGTACCCTATAGCAAAAACCTCTCCAAAAAAAGAAAATAAATAAATAAATAAATAAATAAGATGGCATGATCCCACTTGGCCAACCTGAGTACTTTGAGTCCCGGACTGGATATTAAAAACACTCCAGGCCCATGTGCATACGTGCCCAAAATCCTCAGAGGAGAATGGAGGAGAAGGGACTGTGGCTTGACCATCCCCTACCCAGGAAGTGATTTCTCACTTTCCCTCTCTCCCTATCTTTCTCTATCCATCTTTTTCTGGCAAGTCCTATAGCAAACTAAAAAATATAAATAAATAAGCAAACAGCCTTGACCTGCCTCACCTTCTGAGTGGAGAGCAAGCAGGAAGAGTGGCACTAGCCAGGATCAGCGTGCAGAAGGCGTTCCAACTCCTGCGGCCTGCTGGTCCAGCGCCAGGCCCAGGTGGCTGTGGGTTCCAGGATGGATGACTCAGGTAAGCTTTGCTGGACAAACAAGCCAGTACTCTCAGCCCAGCAGGGTGATGCCTGTAATTAGCTTCCCTGCCGTCATTGTGCCTCCACCTCCGGAGGGTGGCCTTTCTTGGCTGGGAGCCAGGGCCTGAGTAGCCGGGCAGGAATGTGGCTATCTTGGTCTGTGTCTTGTTGCCCAAGGTGCTTCCTGATGCGTCTGGAGCTGGTCTTGGAGCCGAACCAACCAGCACCTGCTCTGTGTGATGAAGCGCAGAGGCTGCTGGGCCGCACAAGCCCCACCTGGGGCAGACAACCTGGCGAGGAGACTCTGAGATGTCTGTTTTGTCTAATCCCAACACGTATTGCAGTACTCTCTCCCCTCGGGAGACAAAAAAGACCAGGCAAACGGGAGACACCTGCCCAGACAGATGATCAGGCTTCAGTCAATAGGGTGACTGAGGGGCCAGGTGTGCAGCTAAGGATTAGCATACCTACCTCATTGAGCTAATACCAAACAATGGGGCCACTAGGTTAGGAGGCTGGATCCTACGTGGCCAGCTGCACAGTTTGATTCCCTGACCCAGCAGCTTGACAACCTTGCCAGGCACATGTGTGTGCTTGCCCAAAATCCCAAGAGAAAATAGAGGAAAAGGAATTGCCGTGTGGCCATCCCCCTTGGGGGGGGTGGGGGAGTGCTTTCTCACTTTTCTTCTCGTTCTTTTTCTCTCTGGCCACGGTACATGCCTGATATCAAAAAGGAAAACAAAACAAAATCCTAAATAATACCAAATAGCCAATATTTCTTGAGCACTTAGCATGTGCCAGGCAACTTCATGTATGTCATTGAATTCTCAAAACATTCTTATAACATAGAAACTAGAATTGTCTCGGGGGACCAGCGGTTAGCGTAATGGCTATGCTGCTGGACTCCCATGTAGTCAACCGTGGTTCGCGTCCCAGACCCAGTGGCTTAAACTCATACTGGGCACGTGTGCGTGCATGCCCAAGATCCTGAGAAGAGAATGGAGGAGAAGGGATTGCGGCGTGGCCATCCCCCCGGGGGTGATTTCTCGCTTTCTGTCTCTCTTGTCTCTCTGTCTTTCTGGTGAGTGCACATGCCCTGTAGCAAAAACCTCTCAAAAAAAAAAAAAAAAAAGAGTAAAAAAATAATATATATATATATGTAAACTAGAATTGTCCCTGTTCTACAGGTGAGAAAACTGAGGCTTTGAGTAGCTGGTTCAGACCACCTGGCAGGTGACCAGCAAGTCCCAGATCTAAAGAGCTAGAGCCACCTGCTAGGCTGCCTGGCTTAGTGCCTGTGCTCTTCTCCCACAGGAGGCTGCCCCTCTTCTGCCCTGTCTTCATGACCGCTATGCAAGGGACTGAGCATGGCACCTCAGGGGGCCAGGCCTACCTCAGCCACATCGCCTGGTGTGACCTCGGGGGCCACTCTGGCTTTCACATTCCTCATCACAGAACTGGGGGCTTAGGCCAAGCAATCTCGCAATGCAGAGTTGCCAGTCCTTCGGTTCTACCCTGCGTGGAAACGGCACGGGAGACAGGCCTCACCCCGGGACATCCGGCTTCGCAGACATGTATTCCCAGGTACCGAGGGCAGCGTCACGGGCATTTGGGCAGAGCTGTGATAGGCTCGTGGCCTCCTAAGCTGATTAATGGGGCCAAGCTGCTTCCCCACTCTGTGCACCTCAGTTTCCCCCTTGAGCCCATGGAGATAATGACCTCTTTGTGCTCAGCCCTCCCGTGAGTCAGGGTTAATTAGCCTGAGTCACAGACAGGACTCCACAGGGGAGGGGTCATCTGCTGGGTCTCACTGTGCAGTGGCCACGATGACACACTGTGCCCCAATGAACATGTCCTGTAAGTTTCACGAGTGGCTTCCCTGACTTGGCGAGTTGACCCTGAGGTGACCCAGCCCTGAGCCCTTTGCAGAGTCCAGGCGAGAGGGCGGAGCCTCAGGAGGGCCCCCTCAGTGCTTTGCATGCACCAGTGCCTTATTCTCCCTGGGGCCTCCTCTGTCACCAGCTTCCATTCAACGTGGTTCTTATCTTTGCTCCTTATTCCTTTATTCCTGGACACGAGGTCCTATCCCTGACTTTAAATTTAGGAAGATTAGAACCCAGATGGCGTAATGGTTATGTGGTCAAACTCTCACATAGTCAACCATGGTTCAAGTTTCAGACTCGGCAGCTTAAAACTCACACCGGGATGTGTACGTGCGTGCCTAAAATCCCAAGAGGAGAATGGAGGAGAAGGGGTTGTGGCGTGACCATCCCCCCTGGGGGGTGGTTTCTCACTTTCTCTCTCTCTCTGTCTTCGGTGAGCACATGTGCCCTATAGCAAAAATATCTCATTTAGGAGAGAAAACTTGTAACAAAATAAGGATAAAGTGAGAATGATGCTGAGGGCTGGCCTCATGGCCTAGTGGGTAAGGGAGCCAGAACCCATGTGACTGACCCCGCAGTTCTTGGCCTGGGGGTTTGAAAAACACATGTGCATGAGTGCCCCAAGTCTGGATAGCGTGGAGAAACGGAGAAGATATCTGGGTGTGACCATGCCCCACTGGGGTGCTGCTTTCTTCATCTCCCTCTATCTCTGTCTCTGTCTGGTAAGTGCATGTACCCTCTGGAAAATTAAAAAAAAAAAAAAAAAGTTAAGATGAGAATAAGCCATTCAGCACGGTCCATGTAGAGAAAGGACACAAATCTGCCTGTTTTTGCAATACAAGCCAAGTGTTCAGGTGTGGAACCCTGTGGCCATCTAGTGGTGACAGTGGGTACTGCTGTCATTACTGCTTGGCAGCGAGGCCCCACAGTTGGCCTTGAATCTCAAGCAGGCAACCATCCCAGCTATCAGAGATTCAGGAGATGGCATGACCCTTAAGGAGCAGAGATTTTTTTTTAAGGTCACTTAATATCTAGTAAGTCACATTTCCCTTGACATCTAATTTCTCTGAGTATACAGAAGAAAGGTCTCTCTTCTGGTTCATGTCCATTTTCTTCTCCTATGGGAGGAGAGAAGGAGCAACTGAATCTCATGAAAGACCAACACCATGACTCGGCTGGAGGGTCTGGGGCAGACAGAATCAGACATGTCGACAGAAGGAAAAGGGATGATGAATGAAGCTCCCCAAACCTAGCTTGGTAGGATTAGGGACAGAAGTCAACTGGTGCTTTTGTTCTCTATATAGAAGGTGGTGGCAGAAATGGCCGTTTCTTTATTTTTTATTGTGTTAAAAAACACCCAACAGGGTCAGCAGGTGGCATGGTGGTTAAAGCACTGAATCCCACATGGCCGACTCTGGTTTGAGATCTGGACCTGGTGGCTTAAGGAGTACACTGTATGTGTGCTTGCATGCCCAGGGGCCTGAGAGGAAAATGGAGGACAAGGGGTTATGAAGTGGCCATCCTCCTGGGGAGATTATCTCACTTTCCCTCTCCTTGTCTCTCTCTCTGGCAAGTGCAAAACAAAACAAAAACAAAAACAAAAACTTAACAAAAAATTACCTTTTTAGCCATTTTTAAAAATAATTATTTTCTTTAACTTTATTTATTTAATTTGACCAGAGAGGGACAGAGTGAGAGAGAAAGAGAGAGAGAGAGAGAAAGTGAGAAGGTAAACCACTAGGTCCGGGATTCAAACCGCAGTTGACCATGTGGGAGTCCAGTATCCTTAACCACTACACCACCTGCTGGCCCCCCCAACCTTTTTAGCCATTCTTAAGTGCACAGCTTAGTAATGTTAACTATATGCATATTGCTGTGTGACGAATCTCTAGAACTTTTTCTTTATTATTATGGTTGTTTAATTTGCCAGAGGGCATGTGTGCTCAGGAGAAAGATAGAGAGGAAGAGGGAGAAAGGACCCCCACCCACCCATGGAGAGTGGTCATGCTGCAATCCCTTTTCCTCCATTTCTCTCTCCAGTCAGGATTTTGGGCACTCACGCATACACCCAGCATGTTTCTCAAGTTGCAGGTCCAGGACTCAAACCACATATTTGGCCATGTGGGAGCTGGCCGCGTTAACCAATGTGCCATGGTACAGGTCCAAGAACTTAATTTTATCTTACGAAACAAATACCATGCAGCTCTCCCCCATTTCTCCCTCTCCCTCCACCCCTGGTACTCACATTCTACTCTCTGTGCTTATGAGTTTGATTAGTTCAGATGCCTCACATAAGTGGAATCATACGGCATTTATCTTTTTGTGAGTAGCTCATTTCACTTGGCAGAATGTTCTCAAGTTTCACCCATGTTGTAAGGGAATGACAGGATTTCCTTCCTTTTCAAAGCTGAATGATATTTCATTGCATGCATTGGGTTGTCGGAAAAACCATGATGCATTTTTCTATGCAAAAACAAAACACCTAACAAAATAAGGCAATATATTATTTGGCAGCCTAAAAGCTAAAATTCTATTCTTTTATTTATTTCTATGCAAAAATGCATCATGACTTTTCTGATGACCCAACAGTTACTATGTTTCCTTTATCCATTCATCTGTGGATGGACTTCCAGGGTGCTTCCACATTTTGGCCACTGAATAATACTGCAAGGAACAGGGGTGAGATGTGTAGCCATTTCTTTTTTAGCAGGTATGAGGAAAAGCAACTCAGAAGAGAATTAACTATTGATAGGTCCCACTCTGGAGTGTTACTGAAGGTGACTTTTAAGGAACGGAGAAAGGAGAGTGGAGCTCCTTCTCTTCTTTCTTTTTTTTTTTTTTAATTATTTTTGCAGTTAACAAATAATAGTTGTACATTCTATTCTTTATTTCTAAAGAATTATTTCATTTAACGTTATTTATTTATTTATTTAAATTTTACTAGAGAGGGACAGAGTGAGAGATACAGAGTGAGAAACCAAGCCACCAGGTCTGGGTCTCAAACCGCAGTCAGCCATGTGGGAGTTCAGCACCCTTAACCACCAAAACACCTGCTGGTTCCTGTACACTCTATTATTACTACAATATTTAGAATAGCTAACTTTCCTGCCCAGTGTATAAACTGTGAAGAATGAGCGCCTGGGTCCTCTTTCCCGGCTGGAACCACGGAGGGCATGGAGAGAAGAAAAAGAAGGTTCCTGCTGTGGCAGAAACCAAGAAAAAGGCTCCTGCTATGGCAGAAGCCACCAGGAGAGAAGTTCCTGCTGTGCCTGATACCCTTAAGAAAAAGCGAAGGAATTCTGTGGAGCTGAAGATCAAGTGCCTGAGAAAAATGTTTGCTCAAAAGATGTTTTGAAAGGCAAGGAGGAAGCTTATCTATGAAAAAGCTAAGCACTGTCATAGGAATATAAACAGATTTACAGAACTGAGATTTGCATGGCCAGGATGGCAAGAAAAGCTGGCAACTTCTATGTAGCTGCAGAACCCAGACTGGCGTTTGTCATCAGGAGCAGAGGGATCAATGGAGTGAGCCCAAGGGTTCGAAAGGTGTTGCAGCTTCTTCGTCTTCGCCAGATCTCCAGTGGTACTTTTGTTAAGCTCATCAAGGCCTCAATTAACATGCGGAGAATTGTGGAAGCATATATAAGCATGGGGGTACCCAATCCTGAGGTCGGCACGTGAACTGATCTACAGGTGTGGTTATGGCAAAATCAGTAAACGAATTGCTTTGACAGATAACTCTTGGTAAATTTGGCATCATCTGCAGGAGGATCTGATTCATAAAATCTATACTGTTGGAAAACGTTTCAAAGAAGCAAATAACTTCCTGTGGCCCTTCAAATTATCTTCTCCACGAGGTGGAACGAAGGAAAAGACTACCCATTTTGTAGAAGGTGGAGATGCTGGCAACAGGGAAGACCAGATCAACAGACTTATTAGAAGGCTGAACTAAGGTATCCACCATGATTATTTTTGTAATCTGGTCAGTGAATAAACAGTGGCTGTTTTCAGACTGCAAAATAAATAAATAATAAATAATAAATTAAACAATGAGCACCTGGGGGTTGGCAGACGGCATGGTAGTTAAGGCAATGCACTCCCACATGGCCCACTACAGTTCGAGTCCTATACCTGGCAGCTTGCATTCTCACTTTCCCTTTCTCTCTCTCTGGTCAAATTAAACATAAATAAATAAATAAATAAAATATTTTAAAATGAGCACCTGATACCCAGTATGAGCAAGTAGGTACAAAGACTCTTTTTCAATTGTTTGCTTACTAAACATCTAACAAAACAAAGCAATACATTATTTGGCAGCCTAAAAGCCTAATTTTTTATTTTCTCAAGTTTTCTTCCACTCAGTTAGATGGGTTTTCATGTATATGACAAACAACTTTCCTCACTGCTACATGATCATAAGAATGATCATTCTAATAGTTTGAATTACATCCCACTGACTGACACACTACATCCTTAATCAATGGCTAGGTATTTGGGTTATTTTCAGCTTTCTATTACAAGTAGGTGCATTAAATGTCATTAGGCACATACCTTTTTCTCTTTTGAACTATATCCTTAGTTAGGAGGCAGACAAACTTGTGTCAGGAGCACGGGCTTTGGGAGCAGATGGCCTGAGTTTGAATCCTGACCCTCCCTTCCTGGCTGCATGACTTTGAGTGAGGTGAGTAACTTACGCTTCAGCTTCCGCGACTGTAAGACGGGACAGCAACTGCACCTTCCCCCAGGACTGCCAAGAGGCTCAGATACAATAAAAACATGCAAAGTGGTTACACTAGTGCTTGGCAAACAGCGTACTGGCAACAGCAGCAATTGGCAGTGGAAATATCAATTTTCAGGGGTGTGGCTGCTAAAGAATGTTCCTCCTGCTCTCACTCATATCTTACACCAGCTATAAGTCTTTGCCTCACTATTGCTTCAAAATGGCTAGAAAGCAGCCCTGTTGCCCAGGGACTCTGTGCATTTCTCTCTTCTCCTCTGGTTCTGGTTAGGCTAGGCAGCACTGGCTGGGAGAGACTGAAAAGGCTTTCCTCGTCTGTGATTCTAGTTTCCTCCTGAGGACAGTGAGGGCCTTGGAGGTGGATCTTGAGTCCCTTCTAGGCCTCTCACGTCACGTTCTGACTTCCATCCCTCTGATTGGCTGTTAGGACCCACCATGGGAATCAGTCCTTTCTTCCCCATATCTGGCTACTGGGATATCACTAAAAGCAAGTACAGAAAGGTAAAAACCAGCTGTCCATATTAGAATGACTGTGCTCTCTGGATAACTTTATTTATTTGTGCTATAGTGTGTGTGCACCCAAAGGAGAGAGGGAAAGTGAAAAATCATGCCCCAGGGCAGATAGGCCTGCCACAATCTCCTCTCCTCTGTTTTCCCCTCAGGACCTTGTGCATGCACACACACATGCCCGGCATGTTTTCCAAGTTTCGAGGTCTGGAACTCGAATGGTGTAGTCAGGCAAATGGGACCCAGGCACCACAACCACCATGCCACCTGCTGGTCCCTGGATATCCTTTGAATAAACAACGAAATCTTCATGAGCCCCCTGTCCTACCCAGAGGCCTCAGTACGTTCTCTTCTCATTTCCAAACTGGCGTTGGCTGTACAACAGCCAGCTCGACCAGAACGGCACTGTGGAAAGAAACCATAACCGCCACAACTAAGGAGGGAAGAGGGGAAGAGAGGGAAGCAAGGAGGAAAGAGAGCAGACGATAAAGATGGAACGAATGTGGCCAGCTGGTGGTGTGGTGAGTAAAGTGGCTGGATTCCACGTGGCAAACTGCACGGTTTGAGTTTCTGACCTGGTGGCTTAAAAAACACTGGGTGTAGGTAATGTGCATGCCCAAAACCCTAGAGGAGAAGGAATTATGGCACGGCCAAACCCCCGGGAGGTGCTTTTATACTCCCTACCACCCTTGAGGAGCTCGCTTCCCTATAGCAAATCTTAAAAGGGAAGAAAAGATGAACTGAATGGACTCTACTAAAGGGCTCATCCGCAGCATTCATTTTGGAAAGCGCAGGTCAGCCAGCCCAGAGAACAGCTATATAAAGCCAAAGAAAGCTGAGAATAGGAATAAAGCTAAAAATAGAAAGGAAAACTGAGGAGGAGGAAGTGATCGTAGGTTTGTTGTGGGTCAAGCTGTACATGCAGCTATTTTTGTTGCTAAGCTGGAAAACGGTGGGAGGGATCTAAAGCTGGCTCTGAGGCAGCCACAATTGGCTTTAAGGGTGTAAGAAAGAAATGAGGAAAGCCCTAAAGAAGTTGGCTAAAATCTACAAAGAGCCAGGAAAATGTCTCCTATCTGGATACTAATGTCCCAGGAGGGGTTACAAGACACTACTTTTTCTTTTTTCTTTTTTTTTTTTAAGGTTTTAGGGTGAATGTGCTCACTGGAGAGAGAGACAGAGACAGTGAGAGGGAAAGTGAGACATCACCTCCCAGGAGGGATAACCACTGCAATCCCATCTCCTCTTTTCCTCCTGGGATTGTGGGCATGTACCCACAAGTGCCCTGTGTGATTCTCAAGCTGCCAGGTCTGGGACTTGAACCACAGTCAGCCATGTGGGAATGCCTTAACCACTATGCCCCCTGCTGGCCCCACAAGATCTACTCTTTTTTTTGGAGAGGTTTTTTTTTTTTTTTTTTCCCACTATAGGGCGGGTGTGCTCGGCAGACAGAGAGAAACATAGAAACAGAAAGTGAGAAATCACCCCCCAGGGGGGATGGCCATGCCGCAATCCCCTCTCCTCCATTCTCCTCTTGGGATCCCTGGCACACACGGACATGCGCTCGGCGTGAGTCTTAAGCCACAAGGTCCAGGATGCAAACCGCGGTCGACTACGTGGGAGTCCAGCGACACAGTCATTACGCTAACTGCTGGTTCCCAAGATTTACTCTTTACAGTGAGAGGCACATCTCAATTTTAGGCTTGGAAAAGGAATAGCATAGAATCACAGCTGTATTATACTGGAAAGAACAGAAGGCTGGGAAAGATTGATTAAGCACAGTTAGTAAATAGTTGTACACTGCATCCTACCCACGTGACAGAGCCAGTTACTAAATGTCTTCAAGCTTCAGTTTTCCTCTCTGTAAAACCTGCTTGGATGGGAAATGCAACTTTTGTTAAAACAGAATACTCGAGGCCTTCGTGGTGGAAACTTCTGAAAAGAACACATGAAGTGTGGGAAGAATGGCCAAATAAAGGGGTTGAATAATCTGGAATAGCAGGGGTTCTTCAAGATGTTACCACCTATCTTGATCACAAGAACATCTTAGAACAATGACTGATGGGCTGGCATTGTGGTTAGGGCACTGGACTCCCACATGACCAACCGTGGTTTCAGTCCTTGACTGGTGGCTTGCTTTCTTCCTTTCCCTATCTCTCTTTCTGGTTAAATTTAAATAGTAATAAATCAAATTAAATAAATGATTTTTTTAAGAGAGATTTTTGCTATAGGACACCTGCAATTGCTAGAGAGACAGAGAGATAGAAAGAGAGAAATCACCCCCTGGGGGAAATGGCCATGCTGCAATCCCTTATTCTCCATTCTCCTGGGATTTTAGGCACTCACCACACGTGTCGGCATGTTTTAAGCTGCCAGGTCTGGGACTTGAACCACAACCAACTATGTAGGAGTCCAGCAACATAACCATTATGCCATCTGCTTGTTCCACTAAATCATTCTTAAAAAAAAAAAAATAAAAAGGGACCAGCAGTTACCGTAATGGCTATGTTGCTGGACTCCCACGTAGTCAACCATGGTTCGAGTCCTGGACCCGGTGGCTTAAACTCAGGCCAGGAGTGTGTGCGTGCGTGCCCAAGATCCCAAGAGGAGGGGGGAGAAGGGCTTGCGGCGTGGCCATCCCCTCTGGGGGGTGATTTCTCGCTTTCTCTCTGTCTCTGTCTGTCTGGCGAGCGCACATGCCCTATAGCAAAAAATCTCTCAAAAAAAACAAAAAAAACCTTCCTCTCTGGGCTTGGACCTAGTTGGCGGTGGGTGATATGGCTAAACGCACCAAGAAGGTTGGCATCATCTGTAAATACGGGGCCCCCGAAATGGTGAAGACAATTGAAATCAGCCAGCACACCAAGTGCACTTGCTCCATCCTCTTCTAAGATGAAGAGACGGGCTGTGGGGATCTGGCGCTGTGGTTCCAGCATGGAAACCATAGCCAGGGGTGCCTGGACCTACGACACCACTTCGGCTGTCACAGCAAAGTCTGCCATCAGAAGACTGAAGGGATTCAAAGAAGCTCCATAGACATTTGGAATATCACTAGCCTACAATAAATGGGTTAATTTATGTAAAAAAAAAATTAAAAAAGAATGCTGAGTTATAGTCCTACCTTTGTAGATAGTAAAATAGCAAAAATAAATAAATAAGTAAATAAAATAAAATAAAAAATAGCCACTATCTTCTTAAAGGATCGACCAAAAAAAAAAAAAAATCAAATACTCAAATCAGGAAGAATAAGTCCCTAGAAAGGCCAAACCAAAAACTTCTACAGGAATGAACCACAAGACAAATGAAAAAGAGCCTGGGGTTGAAGAAATGTCTGGTGTGGAAGAGAAGCTTTGGGAAAGGACACTCGAGCTCGACCCCATCTAGAACAAGAATTTGTTGTTCAGGGGAATGACATTTGTGTGTAGGAAGACTGTGAAGGTTATTCATAGGTGTCTGTGAGTGCCCAAATTCCCGAGAGGAGAATGGAAGATAAGGGATCGTGGTGTGGCCGTTCCCCTGGAGAGGGCTTTCTTACTTTTCCTCTTTCTCTCTGTCTCTGTCTGTCTCCAACAAGCACACACCCCCATAGGGAAAAAAAAAAAGTATATTTATTGTTTCACATGAAAGAGAGTCAAAGACACCTGCCAGATTCTTGCCGCACTGCAGTCCTCCCCCCAGTCTCCCACCGAGCCAGGAACTTAGGTGTGTGCATGCCTGGCATGTTCAGGTCACATGACCCCAGCATTATGCAGTGACACCCTACTGCCTGTGCCACCATGGTTGGGCCCACATACTTTCTGACAGTGATGGGATATTCTAGATGAACAAAGAATACCTGCTGTTTCCGGAATGTATCCTGTACTCACCTGCTCACCATGATCCTGGGCCCCAAATGTCCCTCCCCTGTTAAGGGTGTAGCATGTGCCAGGTGCTGGTTTCACTCACTGAGAGGGTTGATTTAGAAGAGCTATTAACTATGTACTCTGTTAAACATCAGGATTAAAAATTACAAATTTAAAATCTGGCATGCATGGGGCTGGCCTTATAGGCTAGTGGTTAAGGGAGCTGGATCCCACATGTCAACTACAGTTTGAATCCTGGCGTTGCTGGCTTGAGAAACATGCTGGGCATGTGTGCGTATGTGTCCCAGATCCCACAAGGATGAAGAAATGGGGGAGAAGGGATTGCAGTGTAACCAGGCTCCAATGAGGGGGCCTCTTTTCTCTCCTTGGTCTCTCTGTATCTCTAATGAGTGCACTCTCTGGAAATTAGAAAAACTAAAATCTGGCACGCATGTCCTTTAATGAGTTACATAGTCTATGACCTTGAATTGGATCCTGACTTGGACAAATCATATGTAAAAAACATATTTGGAACAATTAGGAATTTTGAATATAGACTGAGTATTAAATGATATTTAGGGACTATTAATTTTGGGGAGATGTAATATGTAAGGAAAAAGTTCTTTTTTTTTTTTTTTTTAAAGAATTACTTTATTTAACTTTACTTATTTATTTTAATTTGCCCAGAGAGAGATACAGGGAGAGAGAAAGGGAGAAAGCAAGCCACCAGGTCTGGGACTCGAACCGCAGTCGACCATGTGGGAGTCCAGTGCACTTAACCACCATGCCACCTTCTGGCCCCAAAAGTTCTATTTTTTAAGTGTGCTCACTGGAGAGACAAAAAGTGAGAAATCACTCCCCAGGGGGGATGGCCACACCTCAATCCCTTCTCCTCTTCAGGATTTTGGGCACACATGCACAAATGCCTGGCATGTTTTAAGCCCCTAGGTCTGAGACTTGAACTGTGGTTGACTACATGGGACTCCAGCGATGTAACCATAATACCATCTGCTAGTTCCAAGTGTTTTTTTTTTTTTTTTTAATACTTCAGTATAAAAGTGAGTTCTAAGAGTCCAGCCATTGACGCAGTGGTAAAACACAATGCTCTGAGACTAACCTACTGGGAAAGGTTTAGGGTTCATGTCTGGGGACTGCCCTGAGCGTGTTGGGCACACGTGTGCCCATGATCTGGGGCTGGCAGAGGCTAGGGTTTTCCCATGGCCTCAAGACCCCATTGGGGGTGTGGTCTCTCTCACTCCTGGAAGCAATAAATCAACTTTAAAAAAAAGTGAGTTATAAAACCAACCAACCGCAATTAGCAGAATAGTCAGTTTCTAGCCTTAATAGATCGTGATCCTTTGTCAGTGGGCAGTCACATTTAGATGAGTCAGGTTCAGGTCAATCTTCTCTACAACAGACTGAAGACGCCTCCCCAAGCAGTGAAAGAGCCTTGGGGAGCCCCAGTCAGAGAGCCGGGCATTAGAAGCCATGCGAGGAGGAGGTCTCTCCTGCAGTGCTTTCCTTCTGCTGCTCCGTTCTCCTCCTACTGTATTATCAAAGTGAGGAGAAGATAACCAAGTTACCACTCACTGGAGCACAGCTGGACATCTCCTGGTGACATGACGAAATCATCTCGTCTCTGACTAGAATCACAAATAAATCTTTGCAGCCAACCTGAAAATCAGTTTGACTTTGTTGACTATTCCACTAAAGTCTTCTCTAGCCCACAAGGCAAGAGGAAAAACGGTAGTCCAGCAGTAAGAATCTTAGCAAATATTTATTAACACATCTGTTAATACAACTGGGATAGAAGTGCCCTCTGAACATGGCCTCACGCTAATGACACTGAAATGCGTGCTCAAGTCCTTGGTCCTCCGTTTGGTTTCACAACCCTGCACTCCTTTAACAGAACCAGGCTTGTTGTGCCTCACTGTTCACATCCCAACCCGGAAACGGTCTCCTCTCGGTCAAATACAGAGGGAGGGCGGGCACTCACTGCTTAGCAACACCAGGGTCTTCTTATGATTAAACCAGGATGGAGAAAACTTTCGATCAGCTGGCCAAAAGGAATTCAGACTTTATTTGCCAACAAGTCACTCTTGTGCCATTTCTTTCCAGGAAAGGGTTGGAGGTCTTCAGGGTGAGCATAAAGATTCCCACTGCCGGAATATTCGGAATACTTTCCTTGACTTCTCAGAGAGACTCTGTAGGTAGAAAAGCTTATCATTAAATTGTTTAACAAAGACAAAGATAGGTAATGGCTTTAGGGCTTGCACTATAAATTTCTCCACAATGATCTAGACACAGTAGGATTAGGTAAAAATTCAGTTTCTACCATGCTGTGAATAACTATGCCTAAAGTTAGACTACAAACCAAAAAGCATGTGCTGTCAGACTGCTGCTAACAAGCCCTGAGCCTCTAAAACCTGCTTTGTACCTCCCTCCCAGTGTCTGTGTCTGACCTCGTATGTGGCGATGACACTTCTGACTCACTCATTTTTTTTTTAAGAATTATTTTATTTTACTTTATTATTTGGAGAGGTTTTTGCTATAGGGCGCATGCACTCGCCAGAAAGAGAGAGACAGAAAGCGAGAAATCACCCCCTAGGGGGGATGGCCACGCCGCAATCCCTTCTCCTCCATTCTCCTCTTGGGATCTTGAGTATGCACACACACACACCTGGCGTGAGTTTAAGTCACCAGGTCTGGGACTCGAACCTTTGTCGGTACATGGGAGTCCAGCGACATAGCCATTACGCCAGCTGCTGGACTCTTTATTTATTTTAATTTGACCAGAGAGGGATGAAGCCGGAGGTGGGGTGGGGTGGGGGGGGAGAGGAGAGGAGAGGAGAGGAGAGGAGGACAGTGAGAAAGCAAGCCACCAGGTCTGGGATTGGCCCGTGACTGGCCATGTGGAGTCTAGCACCCTTAATCACATGCTACCTGTCAGCCCCTGTGACTCACTCTTTTTTTTTGCCATAGGGTGTGTGTGTGCTTACCAGAGATGGGGCAGAGGGGCCACGTAGGGTAGAGTGAGCAATCACTGCCCGGGGGGATGGCCACACCACAATCCCTTCTCCTTCATTCCTCTTTAGGGATTTTGGGCGTGCACACATATCTTGGTGTATTTTTCAAGCTGCTGGGTCCAGAACTTGGACTGTGTAGTTGGCCATGTGGGATCCAGTGCCTTAACTACCATGCCACTTGCTGGCCCCGACTCACTCTTAGAGCCGCACACATACTGCACTAGCTCTTCTTTCTTGATGCTCAACTGGCCCTGGTTCATTATTCCTTGTGAATAAGGATTCACAATTATGTGCTGCCTAGCCAGGGTTAGCAGAGTAATCCAAGGCCAAGGAAGAGAAGCTGAACAACCCCCAAGTTTCAACTATGACCTTGGCCTTCTCAGCCTACATTGTAGCGGGCAGAGCTAATAATAGGAAGAATCGCATTGTCACTTGATCATGCCAATGAGTGCCCTGGGATGCTGAGACACGGTGCTAAAGGGAAGATAAACATGCTCCGTGAGTCAGAACACTCAGTCCTCTCCGCCTTTGAGTGTCACAGTCAAGAGCACATATTCCTCACAGAAAGAATCTCAGTGACAGCACAAAGAGTATCGAGCAAGGTGACACCTAAAGTTCCCTTGTTTCTGATATAAGAGGACATTTTTGGACTAGCAGTTAGCGTAATGGCTATGTCACTGGATTCCCATATAGTCGACCGTGGTTTGAGTCCCGGACCCAGTGGCTTAAACTCATACCAGGAACATGCATGTGTGCCCAAGATCCTGAGAGAATGGAGGAGAAGGGATTGCAGTGTGGCCATCCCCGCTGGGGGGTGATTTTTCGCTTTCTGCCTGTCTCTCTGTCTTTCTGGCGAGCGTGTGTACCCTATAGCAAAAAAAACTCTCAAAAAAAAAAAAAAAAGAGAGAGACATTTTCACTGCTTCCTTTTTTTAAAGTTTTTGTTATAGGCACGTGTGCTTCCCAAAGAGACAGAGCAATAGAGGGAAAGTGAGAAATCACTTCCGGGGGGATGGGCACGCTGCAGTCCCTTCTCCTCTTGGATTTTGGACACATATGCACATGCACCTTGCATGATTTTCAGGTTGCCAGGCCCAGGACTTGAACTGTGGAGATGGCTATGTGAGATCCAGTGCCTTAACCACCACACCATCACTGGCCCCATTTTCACTGCTTTCTTATCCTCTTTATAGATGAATGTTTCAATAAAATAAAGTCCTAGGAGCTAAAGTTTCAAGTTCTTACTAATGACTGTAGGGCATTTAGTGAATATAGTGGCAAATAAAGTTGAAATAAATATAAACAGAAAAAATACTATAAAGTCTATCATCAAGGTCCTCTACCACAGCCTCATTAAGCTTTGTACCTTCCAGCAAAGCAGTGACAGAGAGGAATCTTAATAAAAACTGCCAATATGCTACTTCCTGAAGATACGAGCAGCCATAGGAAGGTTCAAAGATAAAGTACCGAAGAGGATCTTAAATGTTCTGGAACCCAGGGCCAATACAAGCCCAACTTTTTCCACTACAAAAAACAAACTAGGGGGGCCAGCAGATGGCATGGTGGTTACACGGCTGGACTCCCACATCACTGACCACGGTTCGAGTTCCAGACACAGTGGCTTGAAAATCACACATGTGTGCACGCCCAAGATCCCAGGAGAAGAATGGAGAAGGGACTGTGGTGTGGCTATCCTCCCTGGCAGAGTGATTTCTCACTTTTCCTCTCATTGTCTTTGTGTGTGTGTGTGTGTCTCTCTCCAGAAAGCACACGAACCCTAAGGCAAAAGCCTCTCAAAAACAAACTAGGGCCGGCAGTTGGTATGGAGGTTAAGGTGGCTGGATTCCATGTGGATGAATGCTTGGTTTAAGTTTTTGACCCTGCAGACTGAGAAACATGCTGGGTGCATGTGTGTGCATGTCCAAAATCCCAAGAGGAGAATGGAGAAGGGAATGTGGCTGGCCTCCCCCAGGGGGTGCTTTCTCACTTTCCCTTTCATGCTCTGTCTCCTGCAAGTGCACCCACCTTATGGAAAAAAAAAAAAAAACAAAAAAAAAACCTCCAAGGCTTCTCAAAGACAAGGTATGAAAATGACAGAGGGAACCAGCAGTTAGCGTAATGGCTATGTCGCTGGACTCCCACGTAGTCGACCGCGGTTCACGTCCTGGACCTGGTGGCTTAAAACTCACGCCGGGCGCGAGAGGAGAATGGAGGAGAATGGAGGAGAAGGGATTGCGGCGTGACCATCCCCCCTGGGGGGTGATTTCTCGCTTTCTGTCTCTATGTCTCTCTGTCTGTCTGGCGAGTGCACGCGCCCTACAGTGAAAATCTCTCCAAAAAAAAAAATGACAGAGAGGAATCTTAATAAAAACTGTCAATATGCTACTTCCTGAAGATACAGGCAGAGAGAACTTATGTGCATATATAGTTAATATCTTCAATTTGAGGGCTTGGTCATTTTTCTTAGCTTTATATATTTTCAAAAGTTTTCCAAATTGGAAAAGCACAGATTTTTTTTTTTTTCATCTGAAAAAGTTGCATCTTCTACTGATACCACTAACACTTGGACTTTTAGCATGACTACGGCTCCTTCCAGTGGGATCCTGGGACCCAGACAACCATCTCTCTGGGAATGCTCCTTGTAAATATTTGCTGGAAGTATTGTTTTCCTTTGTCCTTAAAGAGTACAGGTCAGAAATGGTTACATTGCACCTGGCGACAGGCAGATCTGTTTTTACAGTTCCATAATGCCCGCCCTCCTCTTGCTTTCCTCTTTGACACAGGACAAACACTTGGCTTGCCTTCTCAGTTGTCATGGTGGCTTCTGCTGTTAGCCACATTTGTAACTGATGGCAGTCACGACTGCGACGGCCAGTGGAGGGCTGGAGCCCAACCTGAGAAATGAAGTCATCCTCTTGGTGTCAGCGCTCAGGCCTGCCAAAAGCTAAGTGAACTGGCTGGGCTCTAATCACAAGAGACAGCCACTGAGGGCAAAGGCAGCTGTTCTGTAACACGAGGCTGGACCAGCTGCCTGGTCGCCTATTTCTGTTTCAGTTCTTTTCTACTTTGAGTCATTTTAGTTGGGAGAACCAAGAATTGATCAGACTCTGATGGAATGCCATATGCTAAGCTGCAAAAAGACCGAACCAGTTCTAGGCTTGATCTCTGGGAAAACTAGAATGAGACTAACTGGACTTATGCAAGCGAGGGCAGACAGGGTGCCAGCTCCAGGGCCAACCTCTGTTCCTCCTCCCAGACACGGCAAGTGCTGCACAGATGCAGGCAATGGTGCCTCTCACCATGGAGTCTGTCTCCACGGGCTGGTGAGACTGCTTGTGGGCCAGCAGGACGGTCAGCACTGCCTTCCAGCCCGCCTCTGCTGGGGTGCTGGCAGCAAGTTCAGTTCCACCATTCTCCCTGGTTTCTTTGCCAAGACTGATATTCACCCAAGGGCACCAGTCTCTATGCTGAGAGATGGGATCAAAGAAGCTTCGAGAAAATGTGTCCTGAGGGCAGAGGAAAAGAAATGGTATTAATGAAGGGCAAAGGCTATGTAAATTCTAGGAGGTATTGTTAGTCATTAAGTCCAAAATCTCAAAACTGCCCACACTTCTCCTTTAAATGCTGCCTCTGTAGTTTGCTCTCATTTTCTTTATCCTTCTACTCCTTTTATGTGAAAGAAACTACCTACCCAGGCTTGCCCCCTATCTTAGTGCTGTCCTACTGGCTGAAATATTTATTCCCTCTCCAGAATCCACCCCAAAGGAATAAATAACAATCTCTTTCACTTGGTCCCTTTGGTCACCTAATTTTCCCATCTTTCAATGTACTCACATGGTCTAATTTTAGCCACAGGATGGCAGGAGGGCCCAGGCTGCTCCCCCGTGCTGCACAGTGAGGGCGCAGCACGCTGCTGGTGTTCGACAACTCCTACCTGCACAGGTGAACTCACCGAGCTGCTGGAAGAGCACAGGCGAGCTCGTTTGGCTTTCCGAAGAGGGCTAGAAGGTACTTCCAGGCCACTGGTATCCCCTGTTCCCATGCTTCGGGTCACCGGTCGGGTTCTGGTTGTGGGGCTAGCCGTCTCCAGCTCTGGACGGTCAACAGGACTGGAAGAGTCCCAGCTCCGAGTTCGGGAGACAATGGGACCTGGGCTTTTTTCAGCCTGAACGAAGAAGGAGAGTGGAAGGGCAGAAATGATATTAATGATTAGGGTTAGAAGTATTTCCAGAAGCACGTGAAAGCTAGTACTTTATCACTTAAACCTAGCGCACAATCCAGTCAACAATGGACAGCAAGTACACAGGTGGTCCCATAAGATCACGATGGATGGGCCAGCAGGTGGCATAGTGGCTAAGCCGTCGGACTCCCACATGGTTGACTGCGGTCTAAGTTCTGGACCCAGTCGCTTGAAACTCATGATGCGTATGTGTGCATGCCCAAAATCCCAAGAGGAGAAAGTATTGCAGCATGGCCATCCTCTCTGGGCATTTCTTTCGGTCTCTGTGTCTCCAACAATTGCATGAGCCCTATAGCAAAAATCTCTCTTAAAAAAAAAGAACACACTAGATGGACCCACCACAGTGGTGTGCTGCTCCATGCTGCTCCATGCAGGTGGAAGATCAGAGATTTAGCTCCCCTGCTGACCTGGACAGACCAAGCGTACACACATATGCCTATGATTCTGGATAGTTGGGATGGCTGGTGGGAGGATCGTGGCATTAAACCATGATCAGGATGTCCTAATCTTGTGTAGGTTTAGGTTAGTGTGTTGGTTTCTTAATTTTTAACAAAATAAGTTTAAAAAGTATAAAAATACTCCAGTCCTGTTGACCATCGAGAGTTTAAAATTTAAAAATAAAAAAAAGCACACAGAGTAAGGACATGAGAAGTATTTTCGTACAGTTGTACAATGTGTTTGTTTTAACCTTATTTTCTTTTTGTTTTTGCCACAGGGTGCGTGAGTTCGCCAGAGAGATGGGCACACATGTGCCTGGCATGATTTTCAAATTGCCAGGTCTGTCTGGGACTTGGACCATGGTCAGCCACAAGGGAGTCCAGTGCTTAACCATCATGCCACCTGTTTTACGTTTTGCATTACAAGAGTCCAAAGTTAAAACTAAAAAAGTGTATAAAGTAAAATAATTACAGTAAGCTAGGTTTATTACTGAATAGATGCAGTGTAGTTTCCAAAGTGAACATCCTTTAATTATATTTTTCCATGAACTTTTTGAGGTCCCTTTCTGTATGTGTTCATTGTACATTTCCTTAAACTTTTCTGAATGTATGAAACTTTTCATAATAAAACACTGGTGAGGGGGGAGGGACTGTCAAGTGGCTTGGTGGCTAAGGACACTGGATTCCCACATGGCCAACTGTGGTTCAAGTCCCAGACCTGGTGGCTTGCTTTCTCACTTTCCTTCTCTCTCTCTTGCTCTGTCCCTCTCTAGTCAAATTAAAATAAAATAATAAAGTTAAATAAAAACAATTCTTAAAAAAAAATTGAGAAAATGAAGTGAATTACTTTAGTGTATCCTAAATATACAATGTCTATAAATTCTACCACTTCACGTTCACTCATCACTCAGTCACCGACTCACCCAGAATGACTTCCAGTCCTGCAAGCTCCAAGTGACCTACAGAGCTGTACCACTTTTTTATATTTTATACCATATTTTTATTCTACCTTTTTAAAGTTTAGAGTGTGTAGATAGACAAATACTTATCATGGTGTCACAAAGGCCTGCAGTACTGTGGCCGGCAGGTGGTGTGGTGGTTAAAGGCACTGGATTCCCACATGGCTGACCGCAGTTTGAGTCTCAGATCTGGCAGCTTGCTTTTTTCCTTTCCCTCTCTCTCTCTGTCCATCTGGTCAAATTTAAAATAATAGTAACAAATGGAATTAAATAAATAATTCTTAAAAACAAAACAAAAAGCAATTGCCTGCTGTATTCAGTAGCGTAGCATGCTCAACAGGTTTATAGCCTAGGAACAACAGGCTGCCCCGTAAAAGCCAGGTGTGCAGCAGGCTATGCCATCTAGGTTTACGGAAGTACACCCCATGATATTCGCACAGTAAAACTGACTAACAATGCACTTCCCAGAACATACCCTTGTCGTCAAGCAACACACGACTGTCTGTGAATTGCCCACATAACTAAATTCTTCAGAGTACCACATTTCTTACATAACTAAACTCTTCAAAGAATATTACAGTTCTATGGGACCAGCAGTTAGCGTAATGGCTATGTCGCAGGACTCGCATGTAGTCGACTGCAGTTCGAGTCCCAGACCCAGTGGCTTAAAACTCACGCCGGGCGCGTGTGCGTGCGTGCCCAAGATCCCAAGAGGAGAATGGAGGAGAAGGGATTGTGGCGTGGCCATCCCCCCTGGGGGGTGATTTCTCGCTTTCTGTCTCTCTGCCTCTCTCTGTCTGTCTGGCGAGCACACGTGCCCTTATGGCAAAAACCTCTCCAAAAAAAAAAAAAAAGAATATTATAGTTCTATACTAAAGTTCTAGAGTACATTTAGTTTTCTACTGGTGAACAGAAATATGACATGGTATTCTGATGAATGTAGTTAGAAGTGAAGCCTACCCACTTCAGTTAATTTCCAACTTGCCGCCAACAACACTTTTGGCATGAGAGCTGCTCAAATGTCACCCCAAACACGCTACGTTCATACCTGCTCTGAGCCTGGGGAAAACGTGGCGTCCTGGCTCCGAGTCATCATCCTGCGAGGAGATTCAGGCACTAGAGGGAAGCGCTCTGGCCGCCCCTCAGAGCCTGGGATGGGGGAGCTGGTCAGGCCAAAGGATGCATCCAGGTCTGTCATGGTCGACTCAATCTGCTGGAAGCCCCAGAGCCCTACCTTCCTCATGCACTGTGAACATGTTATCAGGGAGAGCTGCAGGGGTTCCAAAGAAGAACTGGGTAGGAAAGGGAGGAAAAGTGAGTTTTACCAAAGGGCAACACTTCCAAATGACTAAGTATAATGATTTGCAAGTATGTTTTATCTCATCAAATAAATCTCTTGGGTGGACCGAGAGCCAAGACCTCTGAGCCCCTGATCTCTAATGTCAGGACCCCAGCCTCATTATCTCTCTCATATTTCCTATAGAAAGATCTAGAGGTCTTGGTGTACTCTCTATGGCAAGACTATTTATAAAGTATGGGGTTCTTTTTTTTTTTTTTTGAGAGATTTTCACTGTAGGGCGCGTGCGCTCGCCAGACAGACAGAGAGAGACAGAAAGCGAGAAATCACCCCCCAGGGGGGATGGTCACGCCGCAATCCCTTCTCCTCCATTCTCCTCTCGGGATCTTGGGCACGCACGCACACGCACCCGGCGTGAGTTTTAAGCCACCGGGTCCGGGACACGAACCGCGGTCGACTACGTGGGAGTCCAGCGACATAGCCATTACGCTAACTACTGGTTCCCAGTATGGGGTTCTTTTTGATTGACTGGTTTTTCAGTTTTTAATTTTTTTTTATTTTAAAAATTTTGTGGGGACCAGCAGTTAGCGCAATGGCTATGTCGCTGGACTCCCACGTAGTCGACCGCGGTTCGCGTCCCAGACCCGGTGGCTTAAAACTCACGCTGGGCACGTGTGCGTGCATGCCCAAAATCCTGAGAGGATAATGGAGGAGAAGGGATTGCGGCGTGGCCATCTCCCCCGGGGGGTGATTTCTCGCTTTCTGTCTCTATGTCTCTCTCTGTCTGTCTGGCGAGCGCACAAAGCCCTATAGCAAAAACCTCTCAAAAAAATTTTTTTTTTTGCCATAGAGCATGTGCACTTGCTGGTGAGAGACAGAAAGAGATAGAGAAAGGAAAGGGGAGAAATCACTCCTCACCCCAGGGGGAATGGCTATTCCATAATTCCTTTTCCTCCATTCTCCTCTAGAGATTTTGGGTAGATTTACACACACACTTGGTGTGATTTTCAAGTTGCCAGGTCTGGGACTTGCACTGTGGTCAGCCATGTGGGAGTCCAGCACCTTAACCACCATACTACCTGCTGACCCCTGGAAAGTATGTTTTATAAACTTCTGTTCCTCTTGAAACTTTTTCTTTCTGGGCTGACTCTGTGGCCCAGTAGTTAAGGCAGTTGGAGCCCACATGGCTGACCATGTGGCTCAAATCACAGCCCCAGCAGCTTAAGAAAAAAATGCCAAGTGCATGTGCATGCATGTCCCAAATCCCAACAGGTTGAAGAAATGGAGACAAAATCGTAGGGTGACTATGGGGGCTGGGGTGCCTTCTCCCTCTCTCTTTCTCTCTCTGGCAAGTGCATGTGCCCTCTGGCATATAAAAACAAAAACAATTTGTTTTTCCTTATAAATAAAAAACATTCCTTAATATATCAAAACAGGCATATTTAAAATAAATCAAGTCTAGTTCTGACAGTCTTCTGTCTCAGAGACAGTCAATGCCAAATCAAGCAGCTGGAATGCAAACACCAACAGAGGGGCCTGGAAGACTCCAGCTGGTGTTTCCTTTAGGAGTTTTAATCAATTAAACTGATTTTTCTCCTTTCTAAAAGTAGGGAGGAGCTTCCTTTCTATTTTTTCTTTTTGAAAAATAGAAGAGAATGGGTCCAGCAGGTGGCGTGGTGGTTAAGACACTGGAATTCCCACATGGCCAACCATAGTTTGAGCCCCAGACTTCATAGCTTGCTTTCTCCCTCTCCCTCTCTGTCTTTCTCTGGCAAAACTTTTGTGAAAAATAATAATCATAATAAATAAATAAATAATTAATTTTTAAAAAATAATAGAAAAGAGCTCTATTTTTCCTTTTTAAAGTAAAAGAAACTTGAGGAACTTCAGTTCATAAGAATACATCTGGGAAGTGAAAGAGTGAGAAACAGATCAGGTGTGAACATCAAGAAATCCTAAGTTCTAACTCAGGTTACTCATTTTTGTTACTAATTCTTACTATCCACCCCCCACCCCCACCTGGCGCATCACCTCACATTACTCCTAAGCTTCTTTTCATCTCCGTTTTTCTCACAGGAAATGCCATGTGGTTCCCAAATACTATTAGTGACTAATGCATAAGGGTGTAAACTGTTGTCATGGTTCACGTGTGCAGGCAAAATGACTAACCTGCACGCCCAGCCACACACAGACAGAATACAGGCAGTGACGTGGACTTGGATGTCTGAGCCTAATTTAGTTGTAGGTTTTCTCTCATCAGTTCGGCGACTGAGTTCATCTTCCAGCAGGTGTAGTAGAAGACTGATCTTTTCTTCTGTCAAACACTATGGAAGGAATCAAGTAAAACACTTCAAGTTTCAACTACCATAAAAACAAAAAATTTGGGTACCAATAGATGGTGTCATGGTTACGTTGCTGGATTCCTACATAGTAAACTATAATTCAAGTCCCAGACCCGGTGGCCTCAAACTTATGCTGGGCATGTGTGTATGAGTGCCCATGATCCTGAGAGGAGAATGGAGAAGGGACCAGGGTGTGGCAATTCCCCCTGGAGGGTGATTTCTCGTTTTCTGTCTCTCTGTCTCTGGTGTGTGCATACACCCTATAGCAAAAAAAAAAAACAAAACAAAACTCTCTCTCTCAAAAAAAATTTATATATAATGATGTCCCTAGATGGTTTAAGGCAAAAATCAGGAAAGAAATGATTGAATAAAGACAGTTCTCTTCACAGAACCTTATTTCTAGGACAGGGCTAAGGTGTCACAAAGAAGTTTTCTGAATGATGACTGAGAAAAGAAAGGTGGCCGTCTTCCTGGAACTACCAAACCTCATTTTAGCACTAAACTGTTTTAAACTTACCAGTTGCAGATTTTCTCTGAAACTTATAAACCTCAAACCCAAATAATAAAAACATGTGGGGTTTTTTTGTTTGTTTTTAATTTGCCAGAGACATGTGTTTACCACAAAGAGACAGCAAGCAGCAAGAGAGAGAGAAAGCTCCCACCAGCGGGGTATGGTCATGTTGCAATTTTTTCCCCTCCATTTTTCCAACTTCGTGGAATTTTTTTAAAGAGTTATTTTATTTGACTTTATTGATTATTATTATTTTCCAGTTTTATCAGAGAAAAAGAGAGCAAGAAAGTAAGCCACCAGGTCCAGGACATGAACCACGGCTGGCCATGTGGGAGTCCAGTGCCTTTAATCACTTGCTGGTCCCTCTTTTTGGAATTTTGGGCACACTACAGATGTGCCTAGTGTATTTTTCAAGGGGTCTGAACCATGTGGGAGCCACCTCCCTTAACCACTAGACCATGAGGCAGGCCTGAAAACAGGTCATTGTTTTTGTCTTGTTCTGACAATGAACTTACTTTTTGACAAAACAACAAGGCTGATCAGTCTTTATTTCTGTTCTAAGAATAATAAAAAACTATTATAAAAGGGTGAAAAAAATTTCCTTGGCAGGGACAGGGTGAGATTTTTTTTTTTTTTGAGAGGTTTTTGCTATAGGGCGCATGCGCTCACCAGAGACAGAGAGATAGAAAGCAAGAAATAACTCCCTGAGGGGATGGCCATGCCGCAATCCCCTCTCCTCCATTGTCCTCTCGGGATCTTGGGCACGCACGCATACACAGCTGGTGTGAGTTTAAGCCATGAGGTCTGGGACTCGAACTGCGGTCGACTACATAGGAGTCCTGCAACGTAGGACTATTACGCCAACTGCTGGTCCCCAGAGTGAGATTTTTAATAGGCACCTGAGGCTAACAGTTTGATGATTAAAACCCACAACAGCACCTCAACCTGAAGAGGTAGAATAATCAGATGCTATTTCGTATAGTAAAGCTTATCTTCACCCCCATGGTGATGAAATGGGTCAGTAATTATACAGTTTCAAAATACAGATGGGAAGCTGGCTCCATAGCCTCACAGTTAAGGCAGCTAAATCCCACATGGCTGACTGTGTGGTTTAAATTCCAACCTCAGTGGCTTGAAAAACATGCTTAGCACTTGTGTGTACATGTCCAAAATTCTGATAGGGTGGAGAAATGGAGAAGGGACTATGACATGACCATTGCTTGTTGAGAGTACTCTCTCTTTCTCTGATGAGTGTACATACTCTATAGCACAAACTAAGAAAACAAGCAAAAAAACAAAAACAAGGGAACCAGCAGTTAGCGTAATGGCTATGTCGCTGACCTCCCACGTAGTCGACCGCGGTTCGCGTCCCGGACCCGGTGGCTTAAAACTCACGCTGGGCGCGTGTGCATGCGTGCCCAAGATTCCGAGAGGAGAATGGAGGAGAAGGGATTGCGGCGTGACCATCCCCCCTGGGGGGTGATTTCTCGCTTTCTGTCTCTATGTCTCTCTCTGTCTGTCTGGCGAGCGCACACGCCCTATAGCGAAAATCTCTCCAAAAAAAAAAAAGTAATAAATCAAGATAAAATTGAACTTATGCCATTAAGGAATCATACTTAAATATTTAAATGGAACCCTCAAGAGTAGCCTTTCCGGTAGAGACTGAAAAAGGTGAGTTGAGGGACCAGCAGATGGCATCATGGTTATGTCACTGGACTCCCATGTAGTCTATCATGGTTCGAGTCCCAGACCCAGCGATTTAAAATTCATATTAGGTGCGTGTGTGCCCAAAATCCCAAGAGGAGAGTGAGAAGGGATTGCAGTGTGGCCATTTCCCCGGGGGTTGATTTCTTGCTTTCTGTCTCTCTCTGTATATCTGGCGAGCCCTATAGCAAAAATTACCCTCTTAAAGAAAAGATGAGTTAAAAAACAGAAGTTCTGTTCCTAACAATCTGCATCCTCTTGCCATTAAAATATATCCTTTGTGCATAATGCTTGTGACAACTGGAGGCCACTGTAGCCCAGCCAAGAAAAACTCACCATACTTTTCAAGTCCTCTGGCCTCAGGGAGGGAAGTTGGAGGTCTAAGTGACAAAGGCTTTGAAAACGATCTAGGAATTCACTAACAAGAATAGCAGGCTCGTCCAATGGCAACATCCCAAATCGATCTGTGGAAAGTAAATTCAAAGATTGTATTGGTACAAATGGTTAATATATAAATATATGTATATATATACATATGTGTGTGTGTGTGTACATATATACACACACATATATATAAAGCATGGACAGAACTGGGGAAATGTAAAACTGATGACATCTGATATTAAAACATTGCGGATTTTTGTCTTGATGAGGCTATTACTACTGTGATTATGTTTTAAAAGTACAGTCCAGGAGCCAGCAGGTAGCACTGTGGTTAAGGCACTGAACTCCCACGCGGCCAACCATGGTTCGAGTCCTGGACTTGGCAGCTTGCATTTCTCACTCTGCAGCCCTCCCCCATCTTTCCCTGGTGAACACATATGCCCTCTAGCAAATTAAAAAATAATAATAAATAAAATTAAATAAGTAATCCTTTTAAAAAATGTGCAGTCTATATCTTTCATATCTTGAAATATTTATAGATGAAATGAGGTCTGGAATTGAACTTTAAAACAATGCAGAGGAGCAAGTAGGTGTTAGGAACACAGAAGAAATATGACCAGCATAAGCTGATAATTGCTGAAGTAGGGTAATGGGCAGATGGGGTTTCATTATACTGTTCTCTGCAGTTTAATGTATATTTAAAATTGCTGAAAAGGGGGACCAGCAGTTGGCGTAATGGCTATGTTGCTGGACTCCCACACAGTTGACCATGGTTGGAGTCCTGGAGCTAGTGGCTTAAAACTCATGCTGGGTGCGTGTGTGTGTGCCCAAGTGTGCCCAAGATCCCAAAAAAGAACAGAAGGGAAGGTATTGCAGCATGGCTATCCCCCCCCGGGGGGGGGCGATTTCTCGCTTTCTTTCTCTCTGTCTCTCTCTTTCTGGCAAGGGCACGTGTCCTATAGCAAAAACCTCTCAAGAAAAAAAAAAATTTGCTGAAAATGGAGGGGAAAAACCAACAGAGTTACTGGTGGTGCCAGCTTGAATAGGTGGCAGGGTTTTTTAATTGCCAGAAGGTGTATGTGCTCGCTAGAGAAAGCAAGCAAGCACTCCCAAGGGGGCCTGCTCACTCTGCAATCCCCTTTCCTCTATGCTTCCTTCCTGTTAGGATTTTGGCACATACATGCTCAGTGTGTTATTCAAGCTGCCAGGGCCAGGATAAAGCCATGCGGCCACATGGGGACCGGCTCCCTTAACTGCTCGCTGAGATATGGGGCTGGCCTAAGACCCAACACTTTATAACTATCAAATCATGGATAACTTATTGTGAGCTAAGAGTGACACAAACCACATGTTCCTCAAGTTTTTCTACAAAACATACAAAAAGGCTTACATTATAACATGAAGCAAAACTGGCATTAGGGTATATAAAGTATAAAATTAGGAAGTATACTGGTTATAACTAAACTGGAAAAGAATCTGTTAGAAAATCAACTAGCATGGAAATTAATTGATTATATACTCCAACTATCTTTGGTGTTACCCAATTTAGCTCGGGTATTTGGTATACTGACTGCAAATGCAAATGGTAAAGCAAAAGGCCTTGCTAAGTTCCTTTTTAAATAGGTCAGTTTACTAGGTCTAGAACGATAAGTATTAGGTCATCGGGAAAGTCATGGCACATTTTTCTATGCAAAAAGGCATCATGACTTTCCCTAATGACCCAATAGAAACCACACTGAATCAGCTTCAATAAAAATGAAAATACATTTGGAAGGAAGAGATTTCATAGAGAAAATGAAGAGGGACATGCCATCCTAATCTGAGCATCTAAAAAGCAAGGAGCTGGGACCAGCAGATGGCGTGGTGGTTAGGGTACTGGACACTCCCACATGCCACCACAGTTGGAGTCCTGGACTTGGTGGCTTGCTTTCTCACTTTCTTTCTCTCTCTCTCTCTGTGTGTGTGTGTGTGTGTGTTTGTGTGTCTCTCTGTTCAAATTAAAATAAATGAATTAATAAACTAAATTTTAAAATAATTATTTACAAAAATAAATAAATAAAAAGCAAGAGCCACTAGACTCAGTGGTCTTTTCTGAGCCTCAAATGAACGTTCAGGGGGCCAGCAGGTGGCATGGAGGTTAAGGATCCCGGGCCTGGTGGCTTGCTTTCTCACTTTTTTCTCTCTCTCATTCTGTCCCTCTGTAGTCACATTAAAATAAATAAAGTTAAATCAAATAATTCTTTAAGAAAAAAATGATCTTTCAGTTGCTTAACAACCACTATAAGGCTACAAAGATGAAAGACACATTCAACAAATCTCCTTAATGTTACACACAATCTAATGCGGGAGGCAACAAGCAATCGCCTATCAACGTGGTAAGTACTGGCACAACAGCAAAGAGAGACCATCGCGGGAGCTCACAGGAGAGATGAGGCAGACACTGCTGGCTTCCACACTACAGGTCCCTCCTGCTCCCGTCTTCCTGGCAGAAGTGAGACTTTGGTTGGTATCTATCTTCCCCCTAGCGACTTCGTAAGTCCTGATTTGTCTTCACTAACCTCAACAAACACATTCCCCTTAGCTGTGACACATTTAGTAATGGGTCTTTGGGATCAGGAGGTGGATCACCAATAACACAACTAGACCCACACGTGTGAAAGGTGCTTGGTTCATGTCCCAGGACTTCCCTAAGAGGCCAGGTGTGCGTGCTGCCTGTGATCCAGGCTGACTGAAACAGGAGGTGCATTGTGGTGTGAAGACCCTGTTGGGAGTGTCTGTCTCTGTCCTTGTCCCATGAAGAAATAAATAAACTAAAAAAAAAACAAAAACAAAAGTAAGTCATGGGCATCTACCCCTGGTGTGGCCACTGAGATGGGAGAGGAAGTCTGCTGGGGGAAAGTCTTGGAAACTGTGGTGGCATGTGGGAGTGTCCAGCACCTTAACCACCACGCCATCTGCTGGTCCCAGCTCCTTGCTTTTTAGATGCTCAGATTAGGATGGCATGTCCCTCTTCATTTTCTCTATGAAATTTCTTCCTTCCAAATGTATTTTCATTTTTATTGAAGCTGATTCAGTGTGGTTTCTATTGGGTCATTGGGGAAAGTTATGATGCCTTTTTGCATAGAAAAATGTGCCATGACTTTCCTGGCAGCTTCCTGGATGGGGCCTGCACATGCAGCCTGGAGAGAAACCAGCTTTAGAACAAGAGAACATGATTCTTGAAGGAACTGGGTTCTTGGTGATATCACTGGGCTAAAAAATTAACCCATCTTAGCAACCCTGCCTTGGGACTTTCTGTTATAAGATATATCACACGTTCTTACTGGCTAAGCTGTTTTGTTACTTCTTACTGACTTCCTTCATCCCTTCTCCCCCTTTCCCTTCAATTCTTCCCAAAAGCTTCCCGACATTAATTAGAGTTGATAAGGGCAGAGTGGTTCCTGGGAAAGGCTTCTCTGTGGTAGTCAGGTCTAAGCTAAATTCGAAAGACCAACAACAACAGGTCATAAACACAAAGGGTCAAAGAATGTGACGTTTGGGGAATTCTAAATAGTTTCACTGAGAAGAAACATAGTATGCTGTGGCATATGTAATGTAGCAGGAGACAAGGCTGAAATGTAGACAGTGGCCAGACTATCATTTTTCTTTTCTTTTTTTTTTTAATTATTCAATTTAATTTAATTTATTTATTCATTTATTTTCATTTGAACAGAGAGAGAAAGAGAGGGAAAGTGAGAAAGCAAGCCACCAGGTCTGGGACTCAAACCATGGTCAGCCATGTGGGAGTGTCCAGCACCTTAACCATCACGCCACCTGCTGGTCCCCGAGACTATCATTTTTTCTAATGTGTTAAAAAAAAAAAAACTTGGGGCCAGCAGCTGGCGTAATGGCTATGTTGCTGGACTCCAATGTAGTCGACCACAGTTCGAGTCCTGGACCTGGTGGCTTAAACTCACGCCGGGCATGTGTGCATGCATGCCCAAGATCCTGAGGAGAATGGAGAAGGGATTGCAGTGTGGCCATCCCCCCTGGGTGGTGATTTCTCACTTTCTGTCTCTCTGTCTCTGTTTTTCTGGTGAGTGTACGTGCCCTATAGCAAAAACCTCTCCAAAAAAACCACTGACAGGGGGACCAGCAGGTGGTGTGGTTAAAGTCCTGGACATCCCACATAGCCAACAATGGTTCGAGTCCTGGAACCTGGTGGCTTACTTTCTCAGTACCCCCCACCCCTGGTGAAATTAAAATACATGAATAAATAAATTAAATTAAAATACTTCCTTAAAACAAAACAAAACTACTGAGAGGGCCAACAGATGGCATGGTGGTTGGGGCACTGGACTCCCACATAGCCAACAATGGTTCGAGTCCTGGAACCTGGTGGCTTACTTTCTCAGTACCCCCCACCCCTGTGGACTTGGGGGCGGGGCAATTTCTCACTTTCCCTCTCTTTGTCTCTAAATTTTAAAAATAAACGAATAAAATTTAAAAAGCAATATTAATTTTAAAATTAAGATAAAATAGAAAAAGAAAATATTGACATTCCCCCCCCCCCATTTCCAATTCTCTAATTAAGAGAGAGAGAATCCGATGGTTGGTCACGTGCAATCTTCTTCCCTCCACTCCTCCCTCATGTTAAGAGTTTGAGCATGCACGTGCAAGGGCCTGATATGCTTTTTAAGCTGCTGGGGCTCAGATTCAAACTGCAGTTGGCCCAGTTTTATACAATAATCCCTTTTTCTATGACCCCTTCATTTATCAGCGATTGATAGCAATCTATGGTCACTTTCAATGTTTTCCCCTTGGCAGTCTTTCATGGGAGGTTCCTTACCATCATGACCCCGGAATTTGCCCAAGCTGTCCTATCGAGATAAGAAATATAAGTGCACAGCCCTGAAGCCTGGTCAAGGCATGTGGTATGGGGATGAACAGAGTTGCTGTGTAACCATGGGTCTGAAGAATTCTGTACCTAGACTTGATGAGATTCCCCACCAGAGGGCTCTGCTATTGAAGATATTAGCAGGAATATGTCTACTGATCAACAAAATATTAGAAAAATCCCAGGTCCAACTTCATGTTGGGCTCTCCTCTTCTACAGTGTTCTGTGCACACAGCAGTGGCTTGTGATCCAAGGGAGAGTGTCCTGCCATGGCCTTTACAGACGGAGGAAGCAGGAGCTTGGTCTGACCTCTCCAGACCCCTAGCTGGGCAACCTCTGGCTGTGATCATATCCGTATTTCAGCGCTGTTATCGTGCACTGATTTACTGTAATAAACTAGAGGTCTGTAATCCTACCATTTGGGGACTGCTTAGCCTTTTTTAAGCGACTGAACCTGGTTAATGGCCACCATTAATGTACTTCCAATGAGTTCCAGGCAGAACATGGAGCTGCTCCATACACTGGGCAAAGCAGAAGGCCTGGAATGGATGACACCATACTGACAGCTTCTCTCTACTTTAAGACTTTTGATGCTTGGTTTCCTTACCTAGGAAAACTGGTTGATAAAATTTACCTCCCTGTGAGGATTAAATGGGATAATGTATACATGATTAAAACTTTGCCATATCAAATGCATTTAATAAAATTAAGTAACAACATAAGTGAATATAAGCTTTTTGTGAAAAGTACAAATAGAAATAAAGGAAAAAGAAAAATTTAGGGCCAGTACACCATGATAGCTAGCGTGGCTGGATCCTGCGTGGCTGGCTGTGCGGTTCACGTCCCAGGCCATATGGCCTGAAAGACATGGCGGGCACATGAGCATGCATCCCCAAAATCCTGAGAGGAAAATGAGGAAGGGACTGTGGCATGGCCATGCCTCCTGGGGGCAATTTCTCACTTTCCCTCTCTTTGTCTCTTTCTGGCAAGTGCATGTGCACTATAGCAAACTGGGAAAAAGACAAACAACAACTCCAAAGACGAGGTTTTCACATTAAAAAATAGAGAGAGAGACAATATTAGAAATGTGATAGCCAAGGGAAGATGGTAAATGGGAATTCTCAGGAGTAAGTACCTGGAGAGGGGCTGTCTGGCCAGAAGCAGAACTTCTCGTGGGCAGTACACAAGGCTTTCTTCAGCTCTGCACATCGCTCCTTATCTGAAATCCACAGATAGCAATGCCTTAAAAAAAAAAAATTCCAGATCCAATGGCCAAGAGACTTTCAGAGTACAGATTCAGGGCTGGCAGGTGGTATGGTGGTTAAAGGCACTGGATTCCCACGTAGCTGACCATGGTTCAAGTCCTAGACCTGGTGGTTTGCTTACTTACTTTTCCTTTCCCTTTCTTTCTCTCTCTCTCTCTCTCTCCTCAAATTAAAAAATAACAAATGGAATTAAATAAAAACATTAAAATAAAAAGAGTACAGGTTCGACTAAAAAATAACTAAGAGAATTAAAAGAACATGAAAATATTAACATTATCCTAATATCCTCCTCTGACCTGATAACCTAAGATCAACAAAGGACAGACTGGGTAAAGGCAGGACATTCTAAAGTGTGAGCCTTCACAATACTCTTCCATCTCTCTTCCTCGAAGTATAAATCTTGGAACAAAATTAAGTAAACATGCTGCTATAAGATACCCAGGATACATAAAGTCAAGTCCACTCGAAAGTGGCTTAGTTTTTAAAGGAAAGTAATGAGAGACTGCATGTGGCCTGGTAGTTAAGGCAGCTGGATCCCGCATGGCCAACTATATAATCTGAGTCTATACCCAGAGGCTTGAAAAAACATGCTGGGTGTATGGGTGTACATGTAATCGCTTAAAATCATCAAAGAAAGGAGAAATGGAGAAGTGATTACTGCATGAGCATGGGGGAGTTCTTTCCCCCTCTCCATCTCTTTCTGGCAAGCACACATGCCCTCTGGCAAATTAAAAAAACAAAACAAAACAACTAATGATTGAAGCTAGTAATTAGGATGAAGGCAACCGCAAATTCCCCTTGCTACGTATATGAGGAGTCTTTAAAAAGTTTATGAACAGCTATAAAAATGCATTATGAACAAACTATGCACAGATTTTTACATCAAAATAACTCATACTTTTTTGGGGGGCCAGATGGTAGGCTGTAGGTCTGCCAGAAAGACAGAGAGGGAGAAAGCACCCTCCAGTAGGGTGTGATCATATAGAAGATCCCCTCTCCATTTTCTTATTCTATCAAGAGTTTGGGTACACATGCATACATGCCTCGTGTGTTTCTCAAGTCACCGAGGCCAGGATTTGAACTACAGGTGGTATGTAGGATCCGGCTCTATTAACCACTAGACTACAGGGTTTGCCCTAAATTTGTACATTTTCTCGCAAACTTTTTGAAGTCCAAAGTAGTAGTATACATTCTTTGCTCAAACAGAAGTGACTGGTATTTCAGCAAAATGAGTCTCGTTTATCTTTGAATGTGGAGAAAGTGGTAATTTGTACCTTCTACTTACATCTGTCAAAGTCAAAAGCTGGCTGCAAACTTGCACAGAGAAGAGCATGACAGCTGGAGCACTGGAGCACGTCACACTCCACCGTGACCCAGCCGTATTTTGCACAGACAAGAGGAGACAGCTCAGAGGGCTTACCTGCCCATTTCAGAGAGTGTTCACGTTAAGAAAAACAACACCGCAAGCACATTAAATCTGTAAAACTTGATCTCATCACAAGCTAAAACTTGCACTCACTGTGAATTTTTTGTTGTTTTTAATTTTCTAGAAGGCACACGTGCTTGCCAGAGAAGAAGAGGGGGAGAGAAAAAGGGGGAAGGTAGAAAGTACCTTCTAATGGGGAATGGTCACACTTTATCTCCATTTATCCCTCCTTTCAGAATTTTGGGCACGCAAGCAAAAGCACTTGGTATGTTGGGCCAGCAGGTGGCGTTGTGGTTAAGACGCTGAAATTCCCACATGGCCTATCATGGTTCAAGGTTAAGACGGGTGATTTGCTTTCTTACTTTCCTTCTCTTTCTCTGGCAAAACTCATGTGAAAAAAAAAAAAATTTAATAAAATAATTCTTTAAAAAAACAAAAAGCACTTGGTGTGTTTTTCCCAAGTCGCTGAGTCCAGTACTTGTAGATAGCCAAGTAGGATCCAGCTGCTTTACACAGCATGCCACTAGTTGGTCCTCATTCTTTTTTATTTTTTTAATTTAACCTAATTTATTTATTTTATTTATTTTTAAAATTTTGACCAGAGAGGGGGAGTAAGGGAGGGAAAAAGAGAGAGAGAGAGGGAAGGTAAGAAAGCAAGCCGCCAGGTCCAGGACTTGAACCGTGGTCGGCCATGTGGGAGTCCAGTGCCCTCAATCACCACACCACCTGCTGGCCCCAGTAAACTCATATTTTAATTCAATTTATCTAACTTTTTGAAGTGCCTTCATATGCAGCCATTAGTGACATATAGTGCTCTGTCTCATGTTTTCAAACGTCATCAGAATAGCGTCGTGATACACATGTCCTACTACAGCCTCCCTTTTTAAGTATATATATTTGGTAGAGGGTGCATGTGCTCGTGGGAGAGAGATGGGGGGTGTGTGGGAAAACACTCCCATGGGGGATGGCTGCACCACAGTCTCTTCTCTCTCACTTCTCCTTTTTGGATTTTGGTTAAGACAGAGACAGAAAGCAAGAAATCACCCCCCGGAGGGGATGGCCATGCCACAATCCTTTCTCCTCCATTTTCCTCTTGGGATCTTGAGCACGCACACACAAGTGCCCGGCGTGAGTTTTAAGCCACCAGGTCCAGGACATGAACCATGGTCAACTACATGGGAGTCCAGCAACATAGCCATTATGCTAACTTGCTGGTCCCCTCATTAATATATACAGGAATAAACACTTGAACCTGAGAGGAAAAGCAGTAAGAAGAGTGGTAAAGACTATATTTTTTAAGTTCTTTATTATTTTTTAGGTTTGCTATAGGGTACATGTGCTCACCAGAGACAGAGAAAATGAGAAAGCAAGCCACCAGGTCTGAGACTCAGCCATGGTTGGCTATGAGGGAACCCAGCACCTTAACCACGACACCACCTGCTGGCCCAGTGAAGACTATTTCAAAGCACTGACACATACTTCACAGAATGATTTAGGACACTTGAGTAATAAGCAAGAGGGAGAAAGTTACTAATTTTTTCTATGAAGTCTTGTGTATTTTCTGTATTTAAAATACTAACTTTCGTATTGACTGTGTGGTAGAATATAGAGGCCACTCACCTTTACTTAATCTGAAACAGTAGGAACTTAAAAACACTAGTGAAAGCACAGGGATATGCCTAGGTAACCAGGGCCAAAGCCAAACAGGTGGAAATGGTTTCTGCCACTTGAGCATGCTGTACCCCATCCACATCCACTTCTACCTTCCAAAGAATAAAGGCTGCAAACTTAATAATGCCCCCAAATTTGACTGTTAGTAAGCACAGTGAATGTGTCTTAAATACTGAAAGCATCTGCAAATACATACTTGGCCAACTGTCCTAAAACTTTTTCTTTTTTTTTTTTTTTTTTTAATTTTTTTAGGGCATGCATGCCCTCACCAGAGAGAGAGAGGGAAAGTGAGAAATCGTCTCCCCCGGGGGATTGCCATGCTGCAATACCTTCTCTTCCATTCTCCTCTCAGAATAAAGTACCAAAGCTCCTCAGAGAAATGGCTGATTTCAGGGATGGGACCAGAAAAATACAAGATGATCCTAGAATTTCTTGTCCTAGAGAGCAAAAAAAGAAGTCAAAGGGACCAGCAGGTGGAATGATGGTTAAGGTGCTAGACTCCCACATGGCCAACTAGTGTTCTATCCCCAGACCTGGAGGCATGCTTTCTCACTTCAGCTCTCTCTCGTGTGTATATGTGCCCTATGGCAAATTAAAATAATAACAAATTAAATAGATACATAATAATCTTTAAAAAGAGGTCAAAATCTTTTGGGGACATGTCAAAAATACTCAGAAGCCAACCTGAAACGTGTCCTAAATAAGGGACAACAGGAAAATCAAAGTAAATAATGATAGTAACAGATAGAAAACTATGAGCCCATGCTACTATACATAAATTACATAAAGTTCAGTGAAGAATAGGATTTTATAGTGTCAGAGAACTTCTCTACACAATATTATTTAATTACAAAGAAGGAAAGTTATTTTATAAAGGAAAAGCATGACAAACACTCCCTAAATGAAGTGATCAAAGTGTCATCACTGTAAAGGAACACACTGAAATCACATGCCTCCAGACAGGTGCAATGAGAATGCAGCCTTGCTTCCTGGCACTCCTGCATAGCCTGAATTCACTCCTAAGGAAACTCTGGCAAACATGAGTGGAGAAACGCTATTGAATAACTGGACTGTAATCGGCAAAAGTGTTCAGATGATGAATTTTAAGGAAGAATGAGAAATGTTCCTGATTAAATGAGATGAAAACAACATGACAATTAAATATAATGTGTGATTCTCACCTGGATCCTTTTGCTCTAAGTTAAGTTACTAGTGCAACTGATCTAAAAAAAACACTGGGGTCTGAGGATTATCAATGTCAATTTCTTGGTTTTGATGACTGCCTTTTTGTTACATAAGAGAAAAATCTTTGTAGGAAATATTTGGGAATAATGAGGCATCGCTTTGGCAACTTTTATATCGCTCAAAAAAAAAAATTATTTGAAACCTCTGCAATTCTTCAGTTAACCTGTAATTTATTTATTTATTTTAAGGCTTTTGCCAGAGGGAGTGCTAAACAGAGACAGAGAGAGATATAGAGGAGCTAGCAGGTGGTGTGGTGGTTAAGGCACTGGACTCCCACATGGCTGATCGCAGTTTGAGTCCCAGACCTGGCTACCTGAAAATCATGCTGGGCACATGTGTACGTTTGCCCAAAATCCCAGGAGTAGAATGGATTGGGGTGTGCCCACTCCCTCTGGGAGGGAGGGGGTGATTTTTTCACTTTTCCTCTTCCTTCCTGTCTCTCTCTTGTGAGCTCACACACCCTGTGGTAAAAACAATCAATAAATAAACGAACAAACAAATGAGAGCCCACATGCACACATACATACACCCAGTGCAATTTTCAAGCTGCCAGATCTGGAACTTGAACTGCGGTCGACCATGTGGGAGTCCAAAGCATTAACCATGTGACCTGTTGGCTCCAATCTATAGTTTTTTTTAAATTAAAAAAAAAATTCACTCTGAAAAAATACTAGCTGGGCATTTCAGTCTTTGCACACAGGAAACAAGGCATAGAAAAGGGACCTGGTGTGGTGCTACCATTTCTTCCATCTTTGGTCTCTGCTCTTGGAGCAGAGCTACCAACAAGTGCCATGGCAGGACAGGGCTTCTATAGATTCACCACCTCTGTTCCACAGAAAGCCATTATAAGAGCCAAGGAAAGAATTTGCAATTTTCAGTAGAAAACAAGTTGTTACTAATTATGATAACTTTATACTTTAGATCCAATTTGCTGTACCTTTGGTTACAGTAAGATACTAACTGCTTAAGTTATAAGGTTTTGGGAACAGCAGTTAGCATAATGGCTGTGTCAGTGGACTCCCATGTAGTCGACCGCGGTTCGAGTCCCAGACCGGGTGGCTTAAACTCACGCTGGGCACATGTGCGCGCATGCCCAAGATTCCAAGAGAAGAATGGAGGAGAAGGGACTGAGGCATGGCCATCCCCCCTGGGGGTGATTTCTCGCTTTTTGTCTATCTTCCTGGCGAGTGCACGCACCCTGTAACAAAAACCTCTCCAAAAAAGAAAAAAAGATATAAGGAGGTTTTAATTCACTCTTGAAACAGACTTAAAGAGCATTTTTAGAGGTACAAGCTCTTTGAAAAATGAATTAAATTCTTCAACTCACATAGTATGGCAGATATGTTTGGAAATAAACTAATGACATGATTGCTTAATGCCTTTTTGGAAATGTGCAATGTAAAAGCTGGTTGTGTGTGTGTGTTGTTGTTTTTTTATTGTTTTGGGGTATTTTAGTATTAGTTTTTTGATCCAAAAAAATGTGCGATTTAGCCTATCTCATGATCTTAAATTCTGAGATCTTGTTTTTTATTCCTAGGTTAGAGTCTTGTTGGAATTTTATATTAGATAAGAGAAATATAAATTGGAGTTACTAAAGATGGTCAAGGTTGCAAGCTTGCTGGTGGAAAGGACCCCTCGAAGTGTTGGCTATAGACCAGACTTTGTTGGATTTGCAATTCTAGACAAGTCTGTTGTAGGATATGCCCTTGACTATAATGAATACTTCAGGGACTTGAATCATGTCTGTGTCATTAGTGAAACTGGAAAAGCAAAGTACAAAGCCTAAGATGAGAGTTCAACTTGAGTTCAGAAACTTCTGGAGTCCCATTGACATTGCCAGTAAAGTGATCAAACGGTCTACTTCTGTGGCCATATGCTTAGTAGAGCTTCTTGCATGTACCTTCTAAGAGTTTTCTGTTTTGTATTTTAGAAATGTCCGTTGCTACATTCCCAAACTCTTTATTTGCACTATGAGCCTATAGACTATCAGTTCCCTTTGGGTGATTGTTGTTTAACTTGTAAAAGAAAAAAAAAAAACCAAACCTCTAAACCACACCACTATTCAATGAAAATATTGAAATTGTACCTGTAAGAAACATGTAAAGAGAAGATATATTATTTTTTAATTGGTATTTTAATTTTTATATATTCAGGAAGGAACAGAAGCAATTGAATACTGTTAATTATATTACCGTGTGATTAGAAAAGTAAGGAGCAGTCAGTGTTCACATGCGCGACAGCATCTAACATACTTGGTTATGTCAAATAAAGCTATGTGCTGGATTTTGCTGGCATGTCAGTAGCATTGACTGTATTTTCTCACCTGTTCAAATTATTTCCAGTGAATTTTTGTCAGCAGATCATTTTAAATGCAAATTAATAAATTTTAAGAAAGTTAAATAAATAAATTAATAAATTGGAGTTACTAAGAGTTCTGTTGAATAGATTTCTCTAAAAAAAAAAAAAAAATCTATTTAGGGACCGGCAGGTGGCATGGTGGTTAAGGGTGTGGACTCCTACATGGCTATTTCTCGAGTCCTGGACCTGACAGCTTGCTTTCTCACTTTCTCTCTCTCTGACCCTCTCTAGTCAAATTAAGATAAATAAAGTAAAATAATTTAAAAAATCTTTTTAAAGGGAACCAGCAGTTGGTGTAATGGCTATGTCACTGGACTCCCACGTAGTCGACCGCAGTTCGTGTCCCGGACCCGGTGGCTTAAAACTCACGCCGGGCGCGTGTGCGTGCGTGCCCAAGATCCCGAGAGGAGAATGGAGGAGAAGGGATTGCGGTGTGGCC
>NW_006160129.1:1220311-1235738 GCF_000334495.1 Tupaia belangeri chinensis
CTCTCTCTGTCTGTCTGGCGAGCGCACGCGCCCTACAGTGAAAATCTCTCCAAAAAAAAAAAAAAATCTTTTTAAAAATTAACTAAGGTGAGGAAGAAGGATAAGGAAAGAGACAGGGAGAGGGAAAAAGAACTCCTCATAGGAAGTGGTCATGCTGCTGCAATCCCTTCTCCTTCACCTCTTCCTAATTTTGGTATTTTGGGCCTGCATGCACACGTTCCTGGCGTGTTTTGTCAAGCTACTAGGTATGGAGCTGTTGAGACTTCTGTAAAAGAAAAGTCAAGTAGGCAGCTTTTAAGATGGCTTCAGTGATCTTTCTGGCCTTTCCTCTAGAGTATGGGCTATGACATGACTTGCTTCTAAATATAACATGGCAAAAGTGATGTTACCTCACTTTCGAGATTAGGTTACAAAACGAGACTGACTTCCATCTTGCTCCCTTCCTTGCTCACAATGGTAAAGCCAGCTGCCCAGGTGTAAACTATAGCAAAGAGCTAAGGCCAGTATAAAACTAAAGCCCTCTGAGGTCAGCAGACGATGTAGTGGTTAAGGGTGCTGGACTCCCACGTGGCCAACGTGGTTCAAGTCCCAGACCTGGTGGTTTGCTTTCTCACTTTCTCTCTCACTCTGTTCCTCCCTGATCAAACTTAAATAAATAAAACAATTCTTTTTCTTTTTTTTTTGGATAGGTTTTTGCTATAGGGCACATGTGCTCGCCAGACAGAGAAAGAGAGAGACAGAAAGCGAGAAATCACCCCTCAGGGGAGATGGCCATGCTGCAATCCCTTCTCCTCCATTCTCCTCTTGGGATCTTGGGCACGCACCACACGCGCCCGGAGTGAGTTTTAAGCCACCGGGTTCGGGACGCAAACCACGGTCAACTACATGGGAGTCCAGTGACACAGTCATTATGCTAACTGCTGGTCCCAAATAAAATAATTCTTAAAAACAAAACAAAACAAAACAAAACTGAAGCCCTCAATCCAATAGGTTAAAGAAAAAGATTCTGCCAACAATCACATGAGTGAGCATGGAAGTGGATCCTTTCCTAGTTGAGTCTGGAGATGACCACACCCTAAATGACCTTGATTACGGCCTGTGAGAGACTCTGAGTCAGAGAACTCAGTTCCACTGTGCCTGGAGTGCTGAACCACAGAAACTGTGAGATAATGTTTGTAGTTTTAAGTCACTATGTTTTAGGACAACTGATTATGCAACAATAGATAACTAATACATAAAGGAGAATCAAGAGACAATATAGTACAGTCTCAAAAAATATCAGACTATAATTCTGACTCTTTCATTTGTTAGCATATTTTTTGACAAATCATGTAACCTAAGTGAAACTGTTTCCTTTTCTGTAAAATGAGTTTAATAATAATACCTATTGGGGCAGCAGGTGCTGTGGTGGTTGAGGCACTAGATTCCCATATGGCTGACTGCAGTTTGAGTCCTGGACCTGTTGGCTTGCTTTCTCACTTTCTCTCTTTCTCTCTCTGTCCTCTCTGGTGACCATGAAAATAATAATAATGAATAAAATTAAATAAATATTTCTTTAAGAAAAAAAGTAATGACTATTTTCATGTTTTAAGGTGAAGACCAAAGGTGATAGCATATGTGAGAACACATTATATACCTACCAGTGTCAATTATTCCTTCTACTCTAAGATTTAAATTTGATCATTTCAAATGTCCCTTCAAAAGATACCATATTATAGTGCTAATTTTCCTACAAAGTTTCTTATTAAAGTTGAGTCTTAAATTTAAAACATAAGAGTAAAAGGTATAATGCCCTGAAGGAATACCAATTTCTGGAGCAAGTAGAAAGTGCAACTCAAGGGGCTGGCAGGTGATGTGGACTCCCACGTGGCCGACCGTGGTTTGAGTCCTAAACTTGGTGGCTTGCTTTCTCATCTTCCCTCTCTCTCTCACTCTGTCTATCCCTGGTCAAATTAAAATAAATAAAGTTAAATAAAATAATGCTTGTTTTTTTTTTTTTGAAAAAAGTGCAACTCGCGTGAACTTAAAAAAAAAGGATATAGAAAATGTTTCTACTCTGCTGAAAAAGGCTTCTTTGCTTGTAGATTCCAATGATGGCTGTTCTGCCTGGGGTGATCCATCAGCTGACTGGAATGTGGCCGACGTGTCCTTCCTAAAACAGAGTGGAAGAAATACTAGTAATCCTTTCATGGTACCATGCTGGTCACATGTTTTAAATTGAGCTTCTCTATATATCACATCATTAACCACACTGAAACTATATTATGAACTTCATAAAAATTATTTCAGTCATGTCATTCTTCTGCTTACCAGTTTCATAATATTGGGTCATTGGGGAAGTCATGACATATTTTTCCATGTTTCTCTATGTAAAAATATGTCAAGACTTTTCCAATGACTCAATACTAAATAGGATCCAAATTCCTTAGTCCGGCATTGAAACTCTTTCCAATATCTAAGTTCTAATTAATTTCTTCTTCTACAGCACTTCATTAATACTGGAAAACCATTTTGGTTCACTTGCTGTTCTGCAACAGAATTTTATATAACTTTAGTAAATCCAAAATAAAACACTCAAGACTTCACATTATACACATTATACAATTTGAACTATAAATGGTAGCAGGAAAACAAACCAAAAAACAGCAGAAGAGACAGCAGGTGGCATAATGGTTAAGGCACTGGACTTCCACATGGCTGTGATTCGACTTCCAGATCCGTCAACGTGAAACTCACACCGGGCATGTGTGTATGCATGCCCAAAATCCCAAAAGGAGAATTGAGGAGAAGTGATTGAGGTGTGTGCATCCCCCTGGGCGTGATTTCTCACTTTCTCTCTCTCTGTTTCTCTCTGTGTCTCTGGCAAGCACATGCACCCTATAGCAAAAATCTCTCTAAAAGAAAAAAAAAAATCAGAAATGTTTCATACTTCTACCTGGATCAACTCTTGAAACCCTTGTCCTTTAGAAAAAAGAACCAATCAAATTAAAGATGTTTAGGCTATTTCATGATAAAAGTAGGGGAGAAAAAAATCCGCGAAGTAATTCTCTCATTTTAGTAAAAGACGTTTCACTTAGTAAAAGGTCTCTTTTGGTTTGTCATAGGGTGTGTGTATGTGTGCTTGCAAGAGAGAAGACAGATACAGAGAGAGGGCAAGTGAGAAATCACCCTTCAGGGGGATGGCAATGTTGTAATCACCCTTTCCTTCCAACTCCTCTTGGGATTTTAGGCATGCATCCTCGCCCACCAGGTTTGGAACTCAAACTGTGGCCTTTTCAGTAAAAAGCACCTGGTGGGAGGTGCAATTGTTAAAAGATGAGAGTCATTATAATACTTGGAAGAAATAAAAATCTTTCTCAGAGGTCCACAGAGAACCTTGGGAGGTGTGGTTTTTGAAATAGAAATGCAAAGGTTCCATAAACTTGTAGAAAAAAAAAACCTGACATTTATTTCATTAACCGATAGAAAAAAAAAAAACCTGACATTTATTTCATTAACCTCTAAGTCTCGGCATTTCCTTCAATTATTTATGGGGATAAAAAACCCTGGTTGGGGGAGCCAGCAGGTGGCCTGGTGGTTAAGGTGCTGGACTCCCACATGGTCAACTGCTGTCCTGGATCTGTGGCTTAAAATTCACACTAGGGAACTAGACTGTGGTTACGTCACTGGACTACCATGTAATCAAGTTCCAGAACCAATGGCTTGAGATTCACGTGTACATGCATGCCCAGAATCCCAAGAGGGGAATGCAGAAGAAGGGACTGTGGTATGGCCATCTCTCCCCCCTGACACCCCTCCCTCACACCGTGTGTGTGTGTGTGTGTGTGTGTGTGTGTGTGTTCTCGCTTTCTGTCTCTATGTCTGTCTCTGTATGTCTGGCGAGGGCAAGTGCCCTATAACAAAAATCTCAAAAAAAAAAAAAAAAAGGGGGGGGGGGGAACCAGCAGTTAGAGTAATGGCTATGTCGCTGGAGTCCCACATAGTCGACCGCGGTTCACGTCCCGGACCCGGTGGCTTGTGCGTGCATGCCCAAGATCCCGAGAAGAGAACGGAGGAGAAGGGATTGCGGCGTGACCATCCCCCCTGGGGGGTGATTTCTCACTTTCTGTCTCTATGTCTCTCTTTGTCTGTCTGGCGAGCGCACGTGCCCTATAGCGAAAACCTCTCAAAACTAAAAGAAAAAATTCACACCAGGTAGTTGTGCGAGCCCAAAATTCCAAGAGGAAAAGTGATTGCAGCATATCCCCACCCCTGCTGCCCCCAGGGTGATTTCTCACTTTCTCTCTCACTATCTCTGTTTCTGGCAAGGCAGGTGCCCTATGGAAAACCCTTAAAAAAAAAAAAAAAGGTAGTATTAGTAGTATAGTACCTGTGAATTTGTCACAGTGGAAATGAGTTTCTCACATCAAGATTGTTTTATGTTTTAAAATACTATTTATGCTCATCACTACTTTAAAATTAGGTTGGTCAGATATGCTACTAGATCTTGGTTAATGCTTTAGTAAGGAAGCACGTTTAAAATTTTTCTTTTACTGTCTGTATAACTATATTATAATGCCATTGGTTTCCTTTAAAATTTTGTGTGACTCACTTTATGCCTTTAAAAATATTATTCTGATAAGGGGTTCATAAGCTTCACCTGACAGCTGATGGGGTCCCTGGCACACAAAACAAGGTTAATAACCCCAGCTAAGAGAAGGTGAGCTCCGTTTTTCCTCCCCAAAATACTGTAAGCCAAACTACGCCCATGGTGCAGAATCCGGTCCACTTCGAGAAGACTTAAGTATAACAAATAAAGAGAAGTAACCCCAACTTCTTTCAGATCCCGAGAAGAGGCCATCCCCACCGCCCAAGTCGCCAACGGAGGGTACCCCCACGCCCAGCCCGGTTCTAAGCCTGTGTTCCTTAAACCCTCTCCTGACTTCCAACGCCAGACCCAGGGTTAGCTCGCGAACTCACGCGTCCGCGCCTCCCTCTTCGGGGGCAATCCCCTCATCTATCAGCTGCCGGATTTTCTGTGGGGTCCCTTCTGGAGAGCGAATGACTGCACCCCAATTCTTTTCAACCCCCGCGGCAAACGCTTGCCCCTCACTGGGCGCCGCCATCTTGGTCCGTTTCCCAGCGGCTTCCCCGCGGGTTGAAGGCTCAGGCACTTCCGTTCTGGTGGGTTAAAATCCGCTGCTTGAGGCAGCCTCCAGGTGGCGAGAATCGCACTGCGAGACCCACCCCTTCCTAGTCATTCTAGGATGAGGGTTTCAGGACTGTAGTGGTTAGAGATAGACCTAGATAAATTGTTTCCTTTTTGATCTAACATTTTTAGATCAATAAGGGATTTTTAGAGTGATGTTTCTCCAAATTCAGCGGGAGTCAGGAGCCAATTTAATCGTCAAGTAGTTAACTCATATGGCTCTCCTGAATTTACAATACAGTTTGCACTGGCCAGAGAGACAGTGGAAGAGATAGTGAGAAATCACCCGCTTCCTCCCCCAGCCCCCAGGGGAGGATAAGCACGCTGCAATCCCTTCTCCCCTATTCTCCCCTGGAGATTTTGGGTGTGTGTGCACATGTGCCCTGTGTGATTTTCAAGCCTCCAGGTCTGGGATTCTAACCACAGTCTACCGTTTGGGAGTCCAGCGCCTTCATCACTATGCCACCTGTTTTTATGGTTTTAAAATTATGATTAAAAGTGCTCCAAAAGCCAAGCCCCAAGTATAATAGAGAGACCTAATTTCACTTGCAGATTCTCCTGAGAGAATCTGGTGCTAGAGTTGAGATGTTTAGGGATGAAATCTGCACAGAATCTAACAGAACCCCAGATAGGAAGGCTGATGTGATATAGTTGAACAACTGGGCAATACGATTCGCTCCTACCCTTCTAGCCTACTCCCTAAGGGCTACTGACTCCACCAATGTTCCCAGCCACCAGAACCTACAACCCACTGATCTAACCATCTTCCTACCTTTCCCCACTGCAGTAGGACATGTGGAAGTCCAGTGCCTTAACCAACAAGTCACCTGCTAGCTGCAGAATTGTTCCTTTTAAAACCATAATAATGGCATTGCCGTTGTGGATTTGAAAAGTCTTTTATTGGAGGTATAGGGTAGAGGTATTCAAAAAGTTCATAGAAAATGTATATTGTGGAAAAAACTATGTATGGGTTTCAAAAATTGGGGCACCAAAATAGATTCATACCTTAAATTCATTTTCCACCCGCTTTTTGAAGTCTTTCTGTGCATCTTGAAGTATTTATGGGATAAGCACTTTCATCAGAGTCTTGATAACACAATCCTCCCCCTAGCTCTGAGAGGTACTTTCAACTTTCTCTCTCTGCCTCTCTCTAGCAGGAAAATAAAAAAAGTTACTTATGTGCATAAATTGTTTGTAAACTTCTTATGCTTATAGTGCTTAAACAAATATGAAATCAGAACAAATTTATAAACTGAATAACCACAAACTCAAAACAACTCACGTTATTGACATTAATGCATGCTGATAAATGATGTTGCTTTGCTGAGATATAATCGCCAGTGCTGGGAAAAGTTGAAAACTATAGCTTCAATTTAGGTTATTTAAATTGCTTATGTGACTTGGTTTTGATAGTAACACATGCAGAGAAGGCTTGTTCACATTAGCTAGTCATGCCAAAAATACAAAATGGTGTGTATAATTTCAAGACTTTGTTTATTTCAAGATCATCAGACTTAATACTTCAACAAAAACTTCACCAGACAGCATTCCTCTAATGTTAATGTAATAAGATCTGATGTGACATCTTCATAAAACTGTCTTGTTCCCTTGTAGTTAAGTTAGCATTACTTAAATCTGCATTAAATGAGAATCTAAATCAATTATTGCTGGAATTGGGAACAGGAAATAATATCTAGACTTCAAATTCAGTTATCTCAGATGTTGAAAAAAATCTGTCTAGTATCAACCCAGAATGTTCTACTAGATTGTTAAAGAAATAAGTACTCAAATACTCATTTGCATAATTAAGCAAATGATCGGCTATTGATCAATTTTCTTTCCAAACATCCACCCTTTGTTTGTTTTTTGCTATAGGGCATATGCACTTGCTGGAGAGACAGAAACAGAGAAAGAGAGGGAGAGAGAGAAAGTGAGAAATCACACACACACACACACACACACACACACACACAGCAGAAATGACCACACCTCAATCCCTTCTCTAAATCTCTTGCGATGTGGGGCAGTCATGCCACGTGCCTGGCATATTTTTCGAGCCGTGGGGGTCTGGGATTCCAGCTGCACAGTCTGTGGGCCATATAGAATCCAGATACCTTAACCAAGCCACACCATGGGCTGCATCCTAGACAGCTAGTTTTTACTGACCTTGGAACGTGAGGACCACTGTGAAAAACTTGAGTTTAGGCTGTCCACTGTGAGGTTATGCAGGCTTCATTTGGATATTTATGTGTTACACAGCAGCCTTTATCCTTTCTCCTTAGCCTGCAACAGCTGAAGTAATATGTTGCTGCATCGCATGGTGTCATTTGCATGATGCCAGGTAAAAAATTAAACTTACTAAATAACTTAAATAACTAAAGGCAACAATGTAATACACTGTAAAGTTATATGTAATCCAATGTAATATGAAGAAGATATGATGATAAAAAATAAAAAAAAAATAACTAAAGGCTCATTCTATTTCAGTCTTTGAGTTATAAAACACCACAATGTTATACCACTACGAGAATATCATTTTTTGTTTGTTTGTTTGTTTACTTTTGGAGAGGTTTTTACTATAGGGCACGTGCGCTCGCGAGACAGAGAGAGACAGAGAGACAGAAAGCGAGAAATACCCACTGGGGGGATGGCCACGCCGCAATCTCTTCTCTTACATTCTCCTCTCGGGATCTTGGGCACGCACGCACACGTGCCCGGCATGAGTTTAAGCCACAGGGTCCGGGATATGAGGCCAGGGAAATAACCATTATTCTACCTGCTGGTCCCAAGAATATCTTTTTTTTTTTTTAAGAGAGAATTTTTTTGCTATAGGGCGGGTGTGCGCTCACTAGGGAGACAGAGAGACAGAAAGCCAGAAATCATCCCCCAGGGGGATGGCCATATCGCAGTCCCTTCTCTTCCATTCTTCTCTTGGGATTTTGGGCATGCACACACATATGCGCCTGGTGTAAGTTTTAAGACAGCAGGTCTGGGACTCAAAGAGCTGTCTCAGACCACGTAACCAGGTAAATGGTTACATGGGAGTCCAGCGACGTAACCATTACACCATCTCCAAGATGGTCTCTGGATCCAGGACGTGAACCGCGGTCGACTACATGGGAGTCAGCAACATAGCCATTATGCTAACTGCTGGTCTCCAAGAACATTATCTTTAAAAATTGATGGTTGTAGGGACCAGCAGTTGGCATAAGGTCTATGTTGCTGGACTCCCATGTAGTCGACGGCAGTTTGAGTCTTGGACCTGGCAGCTTAAACTCACACTAGGCGCGTGTGCGCGCATGCTCAAGATCCCATGAGAAGACTGGAGGAGAAGGGATTGTGGTGTGGCCATCCCCCCTGGGGGAGTGATTTCTCGCCTTCTCTCTCTCTCTGTCTCTCTCTGTCTGTCTGGTGAGTGCACGTGCCCTATAGCAAAAAGCTCTCAAAAAATAAAAAAAATGATGGTTATATGGGGCCAGCAGATGGGGTAGAGGTTAGGGTGCCTGTATCACACATGGCCAACTTCATGGTTCAAGTCTCAGACCTGGCGTAGTGTGCCCAAAATCCTGGAAGGAGAATGGAGAAGAAATTGTGGCACGGCCATCCTCCCTAAGGTTGTGATCTCTCACTTTCTCACCTCTCTCTGGTGAGCATACAGGCCTATAACAAACTAAAGACACAAACAGCTAATCAAACAAAAGACAGAAAAAGATAGTTATAAAGTCATGTGACTTAGTGCTATAACTGTATTGTATTTATATATGTGTGTGTATACACACACACTCACACACACACATATATATATATATATATTTTTTTTTTTTGAGAGAGAGATTTTTGGCTATAGAACACGTGCCTGCCAGAGAGACAGAAAGTGAGAAATCACCCCTGGGAGGGATGGCCACACTGTAATCCCTTCTCCTCCATTCTCCTCTTGGCACACACACACATGCACCCAGCGTGAGTTTCAAGCTACCTGGTCCGGAACTCAAACCACGTTGACCATGTGGGAGTCCAACCCTTCAACCACTACACCCCCTTCTGGCCCTTATTTTTATATTTTATGCCGCAGGGTGCATGTGCATAAATGAGAGCAAGAGCATCTCCAATGGAGTATGATCATACATCAATCCTTCTTCTTTCAGTTCTCCATCTCGTTAGGATCCTGGGCATGCAAATGCTTGTCCTATGTGCTTTTTTAATTGCTGGGGCCAGATTACAATCCATATCAGCAATGTGGGGTCTGCTTCCTCTGCAGATTGCCCAACTGCTGTGCTATGGGGCCAGCCTTGCATTATACTTATGTCTAAACAGGAATCCCAGTCATTGGCTATGTTGCTCTCAAACACACAATGCAGCCTGACAGCTCTTTGGTAGGGAAGGTAGAAGATATTGGGGGCAAGGTCTTTTCTGTGAGGTTGCTTCCTATGGACTCCTTTACCCATGGTGGGGGATGGATAGCCTCCAGTATAAATCCTGAACCCAATTCTCTGTAGTTGGAGTGATCTTTGAAAACATAAGTCTGGGGGCCAGCAGGTGGTGAGGTGGTTAAAGGCGCTAGACTCCCACATGGCCAACCAAGATTTGAGTTCCAAACCTGGCAGTTTGCTTTCTCACTTTCTCTCTCTCTCTCTCATTCTGTCCTTCTCTGGTCAAATTAAAATAAATAGATAAATAAATAAAGTTAAATAATTGTTCAAAAAAAAAAAAAAAACCCATAAATCTGATCATGTCACCTTTCTGCTTAGAGCTTTCCATGCCCTCTCCATCCACGGAATTCAGCTTAAGCTCCTTGATGAGGCTTATCTTTCGAATGCCAACTCAAGCAGAGTTGTTTACTGTCTCCTTTATTCCAGAATGAAATTTTGGTATTGTGTTTAGATAGCAAAGCCCAAGGTTTATTTTTTCCAAACCTTAAAGGCCAACTTAGGCCTTTATATTCAGGGCTAGCCAAAAAATACAGAAGCTTTCAAATTAGTTTTTTCCTTCAATGTGAGGGTGGAGAAGAAGCAATGAAGTCATTACAAAAATTCCAAATCCTTTTCTTATATAAAACTCAGGGCTTGGCATCATGAGAGTGGAGCTTAGAGGCACTAGGGTCCATCTGTCTTCCAGGACAGGGCTGGACCTATGGGCAAGATTTTTCAAAATCTTCCTGGTTCATTTACAGCAATCCTCCCACTCCCAAGACCCACTTTGTTTTAAATTTTTTAATTAAAATATTTTACTCTTTGTTTTGGAGAGGGTTTTTTTTTTTTTTTTTTTGCTATAGGGCACGTGCACTCACCAGACAGACAAAGAGAGACAGAGAGAGAGAGAAAGTGAGAAATCCCCTTTGGTTCAAACTGCCATTTTCCAGTAATTAACCAAAATGACCAACACAAAGGGAAAGAAGAGAGGCACCGGATGTATGTTTTCTAGGACTTTTAGAAAGCATGGGGTGGTCCTTTGGCAACATAGATGCAAATCTATAAGAAAGATGATATCATAGATGTCAAGGGAATGGGTACTGTTCAAAAAGGAAAGCCCCACCAATGTTACCATGGCAAAACTGAGTCTGCAATGTTCCCCAGCATGCTGCTGGCATTGCTGTAAACAAACAAGTTAAGAGCAAGATTCTTGCCAAGAGAATTAATGTGTGTATTGAGCATATTAAGCATTCTAAGAGCAGAAATAGCTTCCTAAAACATGTGAAGGAAAATTATTAAAACAAAAAGGAAGCCAAAAGGAAAGGTATTTGGGTTCCGCTGAAGAACCAGCCTGCTTCACCCAGAGAAGCACACTTCGTGAGGACCAGTTGAAAGGAACCTGAGCTTCTGGAACCTATTTGCTATGAATTCATGGCATTATGGGTGCTAAAAATAAACTAATCTGTGGTCTATTAAAAAAGACGCATTATAAAGAATTTAAATATGTTAGGTAAGAACTACAACTGTCCAATTTTCAGCAGGACCAGCAGATGGCATAATGGTTATGTCGCTGGACTCCCATGTAGTCAACTGAGGTTTGAGTCCTGGACCCAGGAGCTTGAGTTTCACACCAGGCACGTGTGAGAATGGAGAAGGGATTGTGGCATGGCCATTCCCTGTGGGGGATGATTTCTTGCTTTCTGTCTCTCTGTCTCTCCAGCAAGTGCATGTGTCTTGTAGCAAAAAACCTCTCTAAAAAAAAAAAGAGTTATTTAATTTTATTGATTATTTTAATTATTTCAAAATTTACTATAGGGCACATGCACACACCAGAGAGAGGCAGAGAGAGAAAGAGGAAAAGTGAAAAAACAAGTTGCCAGGTCTGGGACTTTAATTGTGGTCAGCTATAGTGGGAGTCCAGTACCTTAACCACTATCCCACATGCTGGCCTCAAAATGTATTTAAGAGAGGTTTTATGTTTACAGAAAATTTCAGTAGAAGGTACAGTACAGAGAGTTCCTACCTATTCCTTTCTCTCTACACGTTCTTATTGCTTCATCAATGTCTCGCACCAGGGTATGGTACATTCGTTACAATCGGTGAAGCAACATTGACACATCATTATCAACCAAAGTTCATAGTCTACAGTAGGGTAATCTAGAACTGTGGCATGGTGGTTAAGGTGCTAGACTCCCACATGACCAACCACAGTTCGAGGCCTAGTGGATTGCTTTCTCACTTTCTCTCTCCCACTCTGTCCTTCTCTGGTCAAATTAAAATAAATAAATAAATAAAGTTAAATAAATAATTATTTATATTTTGGAGAGGTTTTTGCCATAGGGTGCGTGTGCTTGCCAGACAGACAGAGACAGAGAGACAGAAAGACAGAAATCACTCCCCAGAGGGGAGGGCCACACTGCAATCCCTTATCCTCCATTCTCCTCTTGGGATCTTGGGCATGCACACACATGCGCCCGGCATGAGTTTTAAGCCACCAGGTCCGGGACTCGAACTGTGGTTGACTACGTGGGAGTCCAGCAATATAGCCATTATGCTAACTGCTGGTCTCAAATAAAATCATTATTTGAAAAAAATAAAATAAAAAAACAAAAACATGACTGGGGGCCAGCAGGTTGGCATGGTGGTTAAGGTAGCTGAACTCCCACATGGTCCACCACAGTTCCAGTCCCAGACCCCATGGCTTGAAAATTATACAGTGTGGCAGGTGATATGGTGGTTATGTTGCTGCACTCCCACATGGCTGACTGTGGTTCAAATCTTGGACCTGGAAGCTTACTTTCTCACTTTCCTTTTCCCTCTCTCCAGTCAAATTAAAACAAACAAACGAATAAAATAAATAAATAATTCTTAAATGGAAAAAAATTATGCTGGGCATACGCATATGCATGCATGCCCAGAATCCCAGAAGAAGAATGGAGGAGAAGGGATTGTAGTGTGGCCATCCCCCCTTGGGGGATTATTTCTCACTTTCTCTCTCACTGTGTCTTTCTGTCTCTCTCCAGCAACTGCATGGGCCCTATGGCAAAAACCTTAAATAAAAAGAAAAAAAAAAAAGGAATAGATGTGTATTAGTGGTTTCCAAGAGCTTGGGGAGAATAGGAAGTGGCTGCTAAAAGGTAAATGGTGTCTTTGGGGAGTGTACATTAATGAGTATATACCTAGGAGTAAGGAATTGCTAGGTCTTGTATTATTTTGAAGCACACAAAAAAATCATGTAATTTTATCCGCACATACTTCAGGTCCATATTATTTAAAATTTCTTTGTTGAGATACAATTTATAAACTTTATTTACCCCTTCAGTGTACAATATAGTGGATATTTTTAATATATTCACAAAGTTGTGTACCATTACTATTCAATGATTTTTAGCATATTCACAAAGTGGTACAATCATCTCTCTCTTTTTTTTTTTTTTTTTTTTTTTGCTATAGGGTGTGTGTACTCACCAGAAAGACAGAGAGAGACAGAGAGACAGAAAGCAAGAAATCACTCCCCAAGGGGGATGGCCATGCTGCAATCCCTTCTCCTCCATTCTCCTCTCAGGATCTTGGGTACACACACACAAGTGTCTGGTAAGTCTGTTTCTTTTTTGAATGATCTATTTATTTTATTTATTATTACTATTTTTTAAATTTGCTGTAGGTAACATGCACTCACCAGAGAGAATGAGAGAGAGGGAAAGTGAGAAAACAAGCTGGCAGATCTAGGACTCAAACCACGGTCAGTCATGTGGGAGTCCAGTGCCTTCACCACCATGCCACCTGCTAGCCCCATGAGTCTCTTTTTAATCTATGAAATTTTCCCTGAAATCTCCTTTTTTTCCTTTCAATTTATTTGCTTAAGAAATTTCTTTGTTTATGCTGTAGAAGTTCCATAGGCTAGGTTTTGTTTGCATCCCTGTAGTACCTACTACATGTTTCTCTGTCCTTTGTACTTCCTATACATTGACGGGAACCAGCAGTTAGCGTAACGGCTGTGTCGCTGGACTCCCACATAGTCGACCACAGTTCACGTCCTGGACCTGGTGGCTTAAAACTCACACCAGGCGTGTGTGCATGCATGCCCAAGATCCCGAGAGGAGCATGGAGGAGAAGGGATTGCGGTGTGACCATCCCCCCTGGGGGGTGATTTCTCGCTTTCTGTCTCTCTGTCTCTCTCTCTGTCTGTCTGGCGAGCGCACATGCCCTATAGCAAAAACCTCTCCAAAAAAAAAAAAAAAAATCCTGTACATTGATAGCTAGTTATTGATGTCTGATGAGATTCGTGATTTTCTTTTCCCCCCTACAAGCCTACTTCACCATCATGTTTATATTCTGGAGGCCCATTATAATGTCATCTGTCATTCTGTGACAATAGCAGTGGTTAATGCTAATCCTTTGCAAAATGGTGATAGTCTAACATTCTTTGTTTAAATACTTGGGACAGTCTTACAAAGGGAACATTTCCCTCATCTACCAGTTGCTTACTCAGTGTCACAGGATTTTTAAATGGATGATTTATTACTTATTAATTTTTTCATATTTATTAATATTTATTAACTTTTTAAAAGAATTATTTTATTTAACTTTATTTATTTTAATTTGGCCTGAGAGGAACAGAGTGAGAGTGAAAGAGAGAAAGAGAGAGAGAGAGAGAGAGAGAGAGGGAAAGTGAGAAAGCAAGCCGCTGGTCCAGGACTCAAACTGGCTGGCCATGTGGGAGTCCAGTGCCCTTAACCACCACCACCTGCTGGTCCCTACTACTTATTAATTTTGTCTTTCATATTTATGAGCTATAGACTTTATCCCAGGTTTCATATTTTAATAGCAGCATGTTATAGTACTTACTGGCTAAAACACCTCCGCTTACAGAAACAGAAAGTAGGAAAATAAGGAGGCAGGGTCAGTGAAGATTTGAAATTTTCATGCCAGGACTACAAGGATATCTGTCTTCACCTCCAGCAGAGTTCCTACTTTTTATCTTCACAACCCATAACATTTTCTTACACAAAGTGTCACACAAAAAAATAATTCATGAAATCGAAGGTCCTTAAAAAGTTTTGTCTCCCTTGAGGAATTACAGCTTTTTCTTCAGCACTCAGAAATATCAGTCAAAAGTGTGTTTCTCCACTCTGCACTGCACCCTAGTAAGTTTAAAGACAATTTTTTTGTTTGATTTTGGAATAAGAATTTCTGCTCTGAATATCTACATTTTTCTTCCCTCTTGATCTCCCATATCTGTTCCTTTCTTTTACACAATTCTACATTTCCCTGTGATTGCAAGTGTTCTAAGCTGATTAAAAGTTCCTATGAGCTGGACCAGCTGTTAGCGTAATGGCCATGTCGCTGGACTCCCATGCAGTCAACCACGGTCCTAGGCCTGGACCTGGTGGCTTAAACTCACACTGGGCGCCTGCGCCTGCCTGCCCAAGATCCCAGGAGGAGAATGGAGGAGAAGGGATTGTCATCCCCTAGGGTGATCATCTCTCCTGGAGGTTGATTTCTCGCTTTCTTTCTGTCTCTGTGTCTTTCTATAGCAAAAAACCTCTCAAAAAAAACTTCCTCCTGCAAAGGGGTTTGAATGAACAAAAGATACCGCCATAGCCATCAGTCACCTGTGAGTACCTTTCTCTTGGCAGTCCACACACTGACGTGTGTTATATAAAACATCTTTACTAATGTAATAAGCCAGAAATGGTTTCTCATTAAGGTTTTAATTTGTATTTCTATGATTATAGGTGAGTTTGAGGTTTTTTTTTTTTTTTTCTTTCATGTTTGTTAACCAGGTTTAAGACTGTTTGCTTGGGGCGTACCTTACATCTGGAGTTCA
>NW_006160129.1:1236952-1238555 GCF_000334495.1 Tupaia belangeri chinensis
AAACCCCTCAAAAAAAAAAAAAAAAAATCCTGTACATTGATAGCTAGTTATTGATGTCTGATGAGATTCGTGATTTTCTTTTCCCCCCTACAAGCCTACTTCACCATCATGTTTATATTCTGGAGGCCCATTATAATGTCATCTGTCATTCTGTGACAATAGCAGTGGTTAATGCTAATCCTTTGCAAAATGGTGATAGTCTAACATTCTTTGTTTAAATACTTGGGACAGTCTTACAAAGGGAACATTTCCCTCATCTACCAGTTGCTTACTCAGTGTCACAGGATTTTTAAATGGATGATTTATTACTTATTAATTTTTTCATATTTATTAATATTTATTAACTTTTTAAAAGAATTATTTTATTTAACTTTATTTATTTTAATTTGGCCTGAGAGGAACAGAGTGAGAGTGAAAGAGAGAAAGAGAGAGAGAGAGAGAGAGAGAGAGGGAAAGTGAGAAAGCAAGCCGCTGGTCCAGGACTCAAACTGGCTGGCCATGTGGGAGTCCAGTGCCCTTAACCACCACCACCTGCTGGTCCCTACTACTTATTAATTTTGTCTTTCATATTTATGAGCTATAGACTTTATCCCAGGTTTCATATTTTAATAGCAGCATGTTATAGTACTTACTGGCTAAAACACCTCCGCTTACAGAAACAGAAAGTAGGAAAATAAGGAGGCAGGGTCAGTGAAGATTTGAAATTTTCATGCCAGGACTACAAGGATATCTGTCTTCACCTCCAGCAGAGTTCCTACTTTTTATCTTCACAACCCATAACATTTTCTTACACAAAGTGTCACACAAAAAAATAATTCATGAAATCGAAGGTCCTTAAAAAGTTTTGTCTCCCTTGAGGAATTACAGCTTTTTCTTCAGCACTCAGAAATATCAGTCAAAAGTGTGTTTCTCCACTCTGCACTGCACCCTAGTAAGTTTAAAGACAATTTTTTTGTTTGATTTTGGAATAAGAATTTCTGCTCTGAATATCTACATTTTTCTTCCCTCTTGATCTCCCATATCTGTTCCTTTCTTTTACACAATTCTACATTTCCCTGTGATTGCAAGTGTTCTAAGCTGATTAAAAGTTCCTATGAGCTGGACCAGCTGTTAGCGTAATGGCCATGTCGCTGGACTCCCATGCAGTCAACCACGGTCCTAGGCCTGGACCTGGTGGCTTAAACTCACACTGGGCGCCTGCGCCTGCCTGCCCAAGATCCCAGGAGGAGAATGGAGGAGAAGGGATTGTCATCCCCTAGGGTGATCATCTCTCCTGGAGGTTGATTTCTCGCTTTCTTTCTGTCTCTGTGTCTTTCTATAGCAAAAAACCTCTCAAAAAAAACTTCCTCCTGCAAAGGGGTTTGAATGAACAAAAGATACCGCCATAGCCATCAGTCACCTGTGAGTACCTTTCTCTTGGCAGTCCACACACTGACGTGTGTTATATAAAACATCTTTACTAATGTAATAAGCCAGAAATGGTTTCTCATTAAGGTTTTAATTTGTATTTCTATGATTATAGGTGAGTTTGAGGTTTTTTTTTTTTTTTTTTTTCATGTTTGTTAACCAGGTTTAAGACTGTTTGCTTGGGGCGTACCTTACA
>NW_006160129.1:1238590-1240176 GCF_000334495.1 Tupaia belangeri chinensis
GTCTGGGTCCGACTGAAAGACAAATGAAACCCAGGAATAACTCATCCTCACATTGAGCTTTCGCTCCGCCCCTAGCGAGCGTCTTCTGTGTGCCAACAGACAGGGAATGGGGTCTCCGTGTGCACGGCCGACGGAACACTGTATTGCCTCCAACTGTGTGCATTCTGAGCAATCATGTTTCTATGTATGTTTTTATCCGTGAGGCCAACAGATAGAGGTTTCTGTTTTTGTTTTTAATTTATTTTTATTTTTATCTATTCAGCCAGTCTGTGTCTCTTGATTGGAGAATTTAATCCATTAACATTCAATATTATTATCGATGTTACAGGACTTGTACCGACGTTTAACTTGGCCATTGTCTTAGTTGCCTTTTATTTCTTTGTTTCTGGCTGTTAGTTCTTTAGTTTTCCTGGAACAGTACTTTCTTCAGGGTTTCTTGAAGAGCTGGTCTGGTGTTGGCAAATTCTTTCAGGTTTTGTTTGTCTGAGAAGATTTTAATCTTTTTTTTCCCATATGAAGGATAATCTTGCAGGATATAATAGTCTTGGTTGAAATTGTTTCTCTCTTAAAACTTTCCCATTCTTTTCTTGCTTGCATTGTTCCCGTTGAGAGGTTCGGTGTTAGCCTGATGGGATGGACTTCGTAAGTCACTTCTCGTTTCTCTCTTGCCAGTTTTAGTATCATGTCTTTATCTTCCACAGCCTGGCTAAGATGTGCCTTGGGGAAGATCTTCTGGAGTTGATTCTATTTGGGGTCCTTTGTATTTCTTGGGTGTGGATGGTTGAGTGCCTCTCTAGACTTGGGAAATTTTCTTCCAGGATTTCATGAAATAGATTTTCCACGCGGTTATTAGCTTCTTCACCTTCTGGGATGCCTATTATTCTGATGTTTGGGCGCCTCATGGAATCTAGTATTTCTCGTATATTATCCTCGATTTTTTTTTTTTTTTTTGTTATTTTGTCTATTTTCTTGGTGGTTTTTTTCTAGGTCAGAGGTTTTATCTTCAACATCAGAGATTCCATCTTCAGCATGGTCTAATCGACTTTTAATGCTTTCAAGGGAGTTTTTTATTTCCTCTATTACAGACTTGACCCCTGATAGCTCCATCTCATTCTTATTCAGGGTATCCATCCTGTTTCTGACCCCGCGGTTTATGGGAGACAAACGCTGAACCTAAGCTATGCCGGGAGCACTGGCTGGCTCCGGGAACCCTTCTGCAGGCGTGGCCTCTCTCGCTCGGCCTTCGATTGTCCCGCCTGATCCCGCAGGCCTCGCGGCGACGCAGACTGGCTCAGCGTGGTGGATGCGAGTGACGAGTGGCTGCTTCTGCCTTTCTCTCCCCCCACTTTTTTTTAGCCATAGCTATGGTTACCACGTCTCTCTCCGCCTCCCTCCACCTTTAAAGAAGACGGCTAGCCATTGGCTGTCTGTCACGAAGGCGGTCAGTCATTGGTCACTGGTGGGACCGGCGCTCCCCCTCCCCCTGCTCCCCGGTCTCTTGAGGAGCCCAGGGAGGAGGCTCCGCTGGTGCCGTGGGGTCAGGGGCTGCCAGGACCAGGCTGCGGCCGGCGGTAGCAGGGCCTGTC
>NW_006160129.1:1240356-1255043 GCF_000334495.1 Tupaia belangeri chinensis
CTGACAGCTGGCGGGCGCGGAGGGACGCGGCTGTCACCTTTGCTTTTCTCCCTGGCTTTCTTTTCCTTGGTAGGAGTAAAGTCAGGCCCCATGCATAGCAGAGGGACTGAGCTGTAGAGAAAAGGGAAGGTTCTTTGAGGTCAGGGTCAGAACAGGAGCACAGCGAAGAAGTGTTTGTGCTCTCCTGAAAGCTTTGTGCTGAGAGTTGGGTTTTCTTTTCAAAAGAGAGGCCGCTGTCTCGTTGACATTCCCCAGTGTTTTGCTTACTCGGGGCCCCGTCTCTTCCCCTTCCGCAGTGTGATCTTGTAAAAGAAAGACATTGGCTCCTACTGTGGGAAATGATTTCAAAAAGAAGGCTAAATTAAGGAGAGAACAGGGAATTGTATTTCAAGGACTAATTTTGTAAAAGCCATCCTAGTGCTAGTAAGAGGTATTCTGAAATGGAAGGAAGGAGGATGGGGTGGTGTTGGCTGAGAGCTTATGGGAAAGAGAACCAAGATTAGGGAAAACTAGTTGAATTGTTAATATTTTGGAATGTCTAGGGACAGAATAGATAATGGTGTCTAGATGTTAAGGAGAGAAACGAAGATCAAGAGTATATACTTAGTGACAAAATTACGCTCTGTCTACGATATAAAAATCAATTGAGAATTAGAAAAATGTACCGAATGCATTTATTTCAATTTTGGCCCTATCCTTGAGTTCAGATGCCTTAAAATACAAAACCAAATAGTCCGTGTGTGGGTTAGACAATTTTAAAAGAGATACATTTGTTAAGTGAATGTTCAGTCTAGTAGAAGGAAGGTAGAAAATGAAATAATGCACAGAATGTGAGGGATTGTATTTGGCAAGCTTATTTTTACTGTGGAGATGAATATCAGGAATGATGTGTTAATCATTCACCATGTTTTTTGTAACTGGTGTTGAAGTTGATTTTATCAGCGATGTGTTTGCTTAGCTGATGAGTTTTGAGAACATTGTGGGTTTTGAATTATGCTTATGCCTATGCCTTACACTTCTAAGTAGTCCAGATTGTCATTTGATTAATTTGAAGATAAAGGAATTTTGCACAATAACATAATTGCTTATGTTTATGTAAAGGTTATTGATGGGTAATGGAAATGTATTTTAACCCTTTTATATGCGCCATTAAAATTAAATTAAGTAGTCAAACGTGCTATTACAGGAGTTGGGTTTGGTATAATAGTACCAGACTGTGCATTTAGAATTGCTAAATATATGATTTTTTAACATGGAAACCCCAAATTAATAACAAAAACTTAGATTATTTTGTGTATTGGCAGCTTAAAAGATGAATCTCTGCAGAATCTGTTGCCATTTTCCCTCTACTACTGCAGCTGTGGATTATTGTTAGAATTGATCCTGGATTAATTATTATAGCATGGATTTGGTGGAGGCATTCCCAACTCCTAGAACCTGGTTGGTGCACTTCTTCAGTGCCACCACCTGATGGCAGTGGAAGCCATGGTTTCTGATAAAGAACTTGGCTGTGGAGCTAATTCTGTATTCCCTTAACGCAGGAGGCCAGGAACAGCCCTTTGGCCAGAGATAAAGACAAACGTGTCTAAACTGTTGAAAATTTGTGTGGTGGGATCATCAATCTCTAATTTTGGCTTCCTTTTCCCCTTGACTGCTGAGACTTCATTCCTTCTACATAGGCATCCTCTTTTTCCCCACTTTGACTTGGAAAATAACTGATATTTTAATATCTTCTCTAAAATTGTTTCATACCAGTTCTTTATTCTCCCAGGTATTGCATTTTTAAGCCTTTCTATCTCTCTCTCAATTTCTCAGATGTATTTTGGGATATTTAAAAATATTTAAGGTGGTGGGAATAGGAATGTCTTTGCCTGTATTGCTGACCCTTGAAGTAAAGCTCTTTCTTTCTTTCTTTCTTTCTTTCTCTCTTTCTTTCTCTCTTTCTTTCTCTCTTTCTTTCTCTCTTTCTTTCTCTCTTTCTTTCTCTCTTTCTTTCTCTCTTTCTTTCTCTCTTTCTTTCTCTCTTTCTTTCTCTCTTTCTTTCTCTCTTTCTTTCTCTCTTTCTTTCTCTCTTTCTTTCTCTCTTTCTTTCTCTCTTTCTTTCTCTCTTTCTTTCTCTCTTTCTTTCTCTCTTTCTTTCTCTCTTTCTTTCTCTCTTTCTTTCTCTCTTTCTTTCTCTCTTTCTTTCTCTCTTTCTTTCTCTCTTTCTTTCTCTCTTTCTTTCTCTCTTTCTTTCTCTCTTTCTTTCTCTCTTTCTTTCTCTCTTTCTTTCTCTCTTTCTTTCTTTCTTTCTTTCTTTCTATGTGCTATTGCTGGGACCAGCGGACGGTGTCATCATTATGTCCCTGGACTCCCGTGGAGTCGACCGTGGTTCAAGTCCTGTACCCAGCGGCTTAACCTCACACTGGGTGCATGTGCGTGTGTGCCCAAAATCCCAAGAGGAGAACGGAGAAGAAGGGATTATGGGGTGGCTGTCCCCCCCTGGGGGGGTTGATTTCTCACTTTTTGTCTCTGGCAAGTGCACACACACCCTATAGCAAAAATCCTTCTTAAAACAAAAGTGTGCTATAGCTAACTTATTTGACTTCTAATTCCATTTCCCATCCTTTCTCTACTAAGACATCTAGGTGCTGAGCACCCACAATTCTTTCTTACTTTTTGCATCTGTACCTTCCATCTAACCGCCAGTGAGACCAAACAAGATAACCCAATCTTCCTGGAGTGTTCTGTCAGTGATAGCATCTTTTCCCATCCAGTTATGCATTCCTGAAATTTGGGCATTTTCCTCTCCCTTCCACTTCAGGTGTACTCAGTCAGCAAGCCCTATTTATTTCACTTCTGCTGTAACTCCAGGCCATTCTGCCATCGTCTCTCACTTAAGTCTTCCGCAGTAGCTTTCTAACCTTCTGCTTCCACCTCTGCCCTCCAGTTCGCACTATCACACTAATCTTTTGCAAGCACGGATTTGTTCTCATCTCAGCTACAGCCCTTTACTAGTTTTTCATTGCTCTTAGGACGATACAGATATCCTTAACAGCCTAAAAGTCACCCCATGTCTGACTCCTTTGTAACGCTTTAGTTTATCCTACACTCTTTTGCTCTTTTTCTACCTTTTTGGACCTATGTTCCCTCCTGCCACAGGGCTATTGGACATGCTCTTTCTTCACCCAGGAACTCTGTTACTCTTCATTATTGTCCTGTTTTAACTTTTCTTCTGTTGGAGTTCAGCTTAATCATGTTTTTTTTCTCTCTCTCTCTCTCTCTTTCTTTCTTTCTTTTTTTTTTTTAAAGAACCTTCATTGACCTTTCCGATTTGGTCCCTTTTCCCTTTACACACTCATAACATCACGTTATTCTACTTGCACATACTCTCATTTGTGTGTGATCCTTTAATAAGCATGATTTGATGCTCAAGAGGATATCTATCTCAAGTATATATACATATACCACACATACATACAAGTATTTAAAAATTTAAATTAATACTCAGGCATTATGTGTAAATTGTGAATGTCTGAGTTTGATTGATTAGAATAGTTTAGTCCTGGGGCCGGCAGGTGGTGTGGTAGTTAGGGGCACTGTACTCCCACATGACCAGCCACCGTTCTAGTCTAGACCTGGTGGCTTGCTTTCTCACTTTCCATCTCTCTCTCTCTCTCTCTTCCTCTCTCTCTCTCATTCTGTCCTTCTCTGATCAAATTAAAGTAAATAAAGTTAATTTTATTTATTGAGAGAGAGAAGGAAAATGAGAAAGTGAGAAAACAAGCCACCAGATACGGGATTTGAACCATGGTCAGCCATGTGGGAATGTCCAGGACCTCAACCACCACGCCTCCTGCTGGTCCCCTAGAATCAAGTTCTTAAGTGTGTGAACTAGACTCAGCATCTGTGACAGTGCAGTTGTTGCTTGTGAAACCTTGTTTGAGCAGCTTGCTTTCCTGCTCTTTTCCTAAAATGACAAAGTGATTATGTGTTTGGTTCATAGGCCAAAAAATTTATAGTGTTTTCCCCCCTTAATTTGCTGCATGCACTTGCCAGAGAGAGGCAGAGAGTGAGAGAGCAAGCGAAAGAGAGAAGTGAGAAAACATTCTTGTCTCTGGATTTTGGGTGCACGCATACACATGCACTGGGTGTGTTTTTCAAGCCATCTGGTCCATCTAGGATTTGAACCATATACTCAGCTATGTGGGATCCAGCTGTCTTAACCATTGTGCCACCATTTGGCCTGTTGATAGCTTTTTAGTTCTGGATTTTCATGATCTCATCCTTATATACCCAGTATAAGAACAGGGAACAGTGCTTTTGTAGAATAATTATGTAGAACTAGAGCTCGGGGCGCCTGCAGGTGACATGGTGGTTAAGAGCACTGGACCCCCACATGGCCACCTGCAGTTCATGTCCCAGACCTGGCAACCTGCTTTCTCTCTCTCTCTCTCTCATTCTGCCCTCCTTTGGTCAAACTGAAATAAATAAATGAGTGTATAAATAAAGTTAAATAAAATAATTGTTAAAGAAATAGAGCTCAGGAACAAGAGAATAATGAGGGTGATGAAATTCAAGTTATTGTTGTGATTTAACTGTATTTGATTAAATATAGTAGTTTGCAGGGCCAGCCAACACCTTGAGAAACATGCTGAGTGCATGTGTACACATGCTCAAAACTCTGAATGGAGGTAGAAATGGAGGGGAAGGGTGGGACCAGCAGATGGCATAATGGTTACATCACTGGACTCCCACATAATTAGTTGATCACAGTTTGAGCCTTGTACCTGGCGGCTTAAAACGCAAGTCAGGGGAACCAGCAGTTGGCCTAGTGGCTATGTCGCTGGACTCCCACGTAGTCGACTGCGGTTGGTGTCCCGGACCCGGTGACTTAAAACTCATGCTGGGCGCGTGTGCATGCGTGCCCAAGATCCCGAGAGGAGAATGGAAGAGTGATTTCTTGCTTTCTGTCTCTATGTCTGTCTGTGTGGCGAGCGCACGCGCCCTATAGCGAAAAACCTCTCCAAAAAAAAAAAAACTGCAAGTCAGGCTCATGTGCGTTTTTGCCGAAAATCCTGAGAGGAGAATGGCGGAGAAGTAATTGCACTGTGGCTATCCCCCATGGAGTGATTTCTCACTTTCTGTCTCCCTCTGTCTCTCTGGTGAGCACACATGCCCTATAGCAAAAATCTCTCTTAAAAAAAAAAGTAATAGTGTAAAATTCAAATGGTGCAAAATAGCATATGATAAAAGACAAATTTTCCATCTACCCAGCTAATTGACTTTCTTATGTAGAAGCAACCACTGATAAATTTCTGTGTATATTTTCTTCTTCTTTTTTTTTTTTTAGAGCTATATGTATTTTTTTGTTATCGGGCACATATGCTCAACAAAGAGACAGAAAATGAGAAATCACCCCATGGGGGGATGGCCATGCTGCAATCTCTTTTTCTCCATTCTCTTCTTGGGATTTTGGTCATGCAGTGCCTGGCATGAATTTTAACATACTGGGTCTGGGACTTGACCCATGGTTGACTATGTGAGAGTCCAGCAACATAACCATTATGCCATCTGCTGGTCCCATTGTGTATATTTTCTAGTAGGATGTGTGAGCATGTGTGCTAGGGAATATAATAGTATTCTTTTGTTTGGATGGGCATTTAAAATATTTACCCTCCTGCTACAACAAGTTGTAATACAATGAGTATCCCTGTGTGTATATAATCTTGCACATGACAGTGAGTCTATCTTTAGGATAAATTCCTAGAAGTACAATTGCTGGGTTGAAAGACATACACTATTTAAACTTTGATAGATTCTGTTCAGTTGCCCTCCATAGCGGTTGTACAAGTATATGTGCTTTCTTGTTCTCTTGGTAACAGAGTGGGTTATCAAACTTTAAAAAGTTGTTAATAGGAATATTTTTCTTAAGCATATTTTCAGTAGGTATAAAAACCATACTTTTTTTTTTTTTTTAAAGAGGTTTTCACTATAGGGCGCATGTGCTCGCCAGAAGGACACAGAGAGAGACAGAGAGACAGAAAGTGAGAAATCATCCCCGAGGGGGGATGGCCACACTGCCAATCCCTTCTCCTCCATTCTCCTCTTGGGATCTTGGGCACGCACGTACATGCGCCTAGTGTGAGTTTAAGCCATCGGGTCCGGGACTCAAACCGCAGTCGACTACGTGAGAGTCCAGCGATAAAGCCATTACACCAACTGCTGGTCCTATACTTGTTTTTTTAATCCATAATGTCTGTTTATATTTTTTGTTTGTTTTTCAATTGGGATGTTTTATATTGTTTATAGTAACTCTGGTTTTTAAGGAAATTCATTCTTAGTCTTTGAAATATGTTGCAGATATTTTAAATCTGTAAACTTGTTTAGAGTATTTCTGTTTACCTGAAATTAAATGTTTTTTAGTTAAATTTGTCAGTCTTTTTTGGATTCTAGGTTTTGGCATAATAACAAAAGTCTTCCTTATTTTAGCATCATTTCTAATTAAAATTAAAATGAGGGCCAGCAGGTAGTATGGAGGTTAAGACAGTGGAATCTCACAGGGCCTAGTTTGAGTCCTGGACCTGGGGGCTTGCTTTCTTACTTTCTCTTGCTCTCTCTTTTTTCCTGTCACTCTGATGAGCGCACGTGCCCTATAGCAAATTTAAAAAAATAACAGATAAGTAAAATTAAATAATTCTTTTTTAATAATTAAAATTAACATTCTTGTGTTTTCCTGTGGTTCTTGTATAATTTTATTTTTAAGTATGCATTTATCCATACAAAGTGTATGTATTTGAGGTAGGAATCTAACTTGGCAACCCAGTTATTGCAATTTCCTTCATTAAGTCAGCTAGCTTTTCCTATTGATTTGAAATGTCATCTGCAGGTGTGCTTAGTCCCTACATATAATAATAATTTGGAGTTATTACTAGACTTTTATTCTGTTTATTAATCAGTTTACCATTTATACCTAATGAGCCCATTCTTTTGGTTATTGTCTTTCTCCATTCTACTTCCCAGAGTTTTCCTTGTTTGCTCTTCTATAAAATTTAGAATTAGTTTAACATATCCCCTTATTCTACCTTGTTGGTGTTTTTATTGAGACTGCATTATATTTACAGATTGGTTTAGAGATAATTGCCATCTATTTGAGGTTCAAGAACAGGATCTACTATTCAAGAATCGGATATATTAATTTTTTATCATTTAAGTTTCTTTTGGATCCCTCAATAATATTTTAAGTTTTTTTCATATATACCTTTCACTTTTCTTGTTACGCTTATATTTTGGTTTTTCATCTTTCTTTTTTTAAATAATGCTATGAGACTGGGGACCAGTAGATGGCATAATCGTTATGTCACTGAACTCCCACATAGTCGACTGTGTGGTTTGAGTCCCAGACCCCATGGCTTAAAACTCATGCCAGATATATGTGTGTGCATGCCCAAGATCCAGAGAGAACAGAGGAGAAGGGATTGCAGCATGGCCACCCCTTGGGGGGAGTGATTTTTCGTTTTCTTTGTGGCAAGCCCATGCGCTCTATAGCAAAAATCTCTCCAAAAATTTTTTATGCTCTGAGGCATGTGTACTCACTGGATCACTGATTCTATGATGATTTGACTGCTTACAATTTATAAGCTTTGATAATTTACATTATCCTAGAGAATTATCCATTCTGTTTAGATTTTCAAAATTATCTATGAGTGAAGTAGTTAAACAAAATATTCTTTTATAGTAAAGAAAAGATTTTGTATCTGTTACCATTGACTCATTATCACTTTCTACTTTATATATGGGAGGCCTTGCCCTTTTCTTTTTTCTTTTTATTTTGGGGGGGGGAGGAGAGGGTTTTGCTATAGGGCGCGTGGGCTCGCCAGAAAGAAAGAGAAAGACAGAGAGAGACAGAGAGACAGAAGGCGAGAAATCACCCCCTAGGGGGGATGGCCATGCCGCAATCCCTTCTCCTCCATTCTCCTCTTGGGATCTTGGGCATACACGCACACGTGCCCGGCGTGTTTAAGCTGCCGGGTCCAGGACTTGAACCACGGTTGACTACATGCGAGTCCAGCGACATAGCCATTATGCTAGCTGCTAGTCCCTTGTCCTTTTTTTGTTGTTGTTGTTTAGAACTAGCTCTTGGATTTTTAAAGAACTAGTTCTACTATTTTCTCTCTCTCTTTTTTTTTTTTCATGTATAAAATCCTTTTTGTAGCTTCCTATAGCTTTATTTTGTGGATGTTTTTCTATCTTCTTATGTAGGATGCTTAATTTATTTTATTCTTTCCATGTGTTTAAATGATAACTTTCTTCTGAGTACTGCTTTGTGTCCCGTGGGCTTCTTGTTTCAATTATTTTCTATTTTACCATTTTATTTGTTTTCTTTAGCACAGAGTAGTTAATCCTTTTTAATTTTTTCTTAAATTTTTCATTTATGTCTTTTTCTTTTTAAACATTTTTTTGTGAGAGGGTGCTCGTGTTCACCAGAGAAAGACAGAGGGAAAGGAGAAAGCACCTCCCATAGGGAATGGTCACCTACAGTCCCTTCTTCCTCATCTCTTCCTTGTTTTGGACTTTGGGCACAAGCACAGACGTGTGCCTGGTATGTTTCTCAAGCCACCAGCTCCAGTCTCAAACTGCACAGTCAGTAACGTGGGATCCGGGTACCTTAACCACCAGGCCACGGAACTGGTCCTCCATTTATATCTTGTTAACAGCTTTATGAAATACAATTCACATACTGCAGTTCACCCATTTGTAATATACAGATCATGGCTGGCTCTGTGGTAGAGTTCTCCCTTTTAAACTATACAGTTCAGAGCTGGCTCTGTGGTCTGGATCCCACATGGTAGGCCATGTAGCTTGAGTCCTGGACCTGGTGGCTTGAAAAAACATGCCAAGCACGTGTATATATGCCCAAAATCCCAACAGAGTGGAGGAATAGAAGAGAAGGGATTGCACTATGACCACACCTGGTTGAGGAGTACTTTCTTCCTCTTCTCCTCTCTCTGATATTTAAGGTTCATCCATGTAGCAGTTTAGTACTTTATTTCATTTTATGGCCTAATAATATTCCATTGTATGGGTATACTACATTTTATTTATCCATTCATCTGTTGATGGACATTCGGTTGTTTTTACTTTTTGTAATAAATAATTCTGTTATAAATATCGTGTGTGGATTTCTATGGACAAAAGTTTTCATTTCTCTTAGGTTTGTACTTAGGAAAAGAGTTATTGAGTCATGTAATAACTCTATGTTTTATGTCTAATCATTTGAAGAATTTGCATGAAGCTTTCAAAGCAACTAGAATTTTACATTCCCACCAGCACTATATGAGGGTTCTGATTTCTCTTCATCCTTGCCATCACTTATGATCTGAATTTTTGATTCTAATCAGCTTAGTGGGTGTGAAGTGGTGTCTCACTGAGATTTTTGATTTGTATTTCCCCAAGAACTAATGATATCCAGCACTTTTTCTGTGCTTTTTTGGGCCATTTGTATGCATTGGCCATTTCTTCTTTGATGAAATGTCTATTTAGAGCTTTTGCCCAATTTTTTTTTTCCGAGAGATTTTAGCTATAGGGCGTGTGCGTGTGCTTGCCAGAAAGGGGGGGTGGGAAATGGCCACACCACAGTCCCTTTTCCTCCATTCTCCTCTCGGGACCTTGGTCATGCACACACACACACCTAGCATGAGTTTAAGCCACTGGGTCCGGGACTCGAATCACGTGCGATCAACTACGTGAGTGTCCAGCGACATAGCCATTACGCCAACTGCTGGTCCCACTTTTGCCTAATTTTTAATTGAGTTTTCTTTTTATTGTTGTAAGCATTCTTTATATAGTCTAAACACAGTCCCTTATCATATGTATGATTTGTCATTATTTTCTCGTTTTGTGGTGGTTTTTTCACTTTGATTGTGTCTTTGAAACACAAAGATTTGGTCTTTAATTTATCCTTTTTTTTTTTTTTTTTTGCTTCTTGTGACTTAGGTTTTATATGTAAGAATCCCTTGCCAAATTCAAGGTTCTGAAGACATCCTTGTTTTTCTTTAAGAGTTTCATAGTTTTGCTCATACATTTATGACCTTTATCCATTTTGAGTTAATTTTTGTATATGGTATAAAGTGTAAGGGTTATTTCAACTGCCTGGACAGTAGTCCTATCACTACTTGTTGAAACACTATTCTTTCTCCATTAGACAGTTGTGGCACCTTTGTCAAAATCAGTTGACCATAAAAGTATGGGTTATTTTTGCATTTTCAATTCTAATTCCATTTATCTGTATGTTTCTCTGCCAGTAGCACCAATTATTATTGCTTTGTAGTAAGTTTCAAAATCAGGAAGCGTAAGTTCTCCCACTTTCTTGTTATGGTGGTTATTTTGACTATCTGGGTCCTATGCAACCCCATAAAAGTTTGAGAATTGGCTTGTCTGTTTGTACAAAGACGTTGTCTGGGATCTTGATATGATTGTCAAGATAAGTCTTTCAGTCTAGGAATATGAGATTTTTTCCCATTTATTTAGGTCTTATTTAGTTTTTTTTTCAATAATGTTCTATGGTTTTCAGAGTCCATTTTTGTCTCGTTTGCCTTTCTTAATCCTGTTATCTATGTCTTTGACAGTGTTTTTAGCAGTGTCTGTATACTCCTTTGTGCTACTAGGAATGAAGAGTTCATTTCTGTGTAATTTTATTTTTCTCTTCCCCTTTTTGTTTTCTGTTTATGTTTTCTTTCTGTTGTTTATCTTCTTTGGACTAGAATCTCTTTAAGTCTTTCCCGTACTTCAGGCATTACTAATTTTGGCAAAGCTTAATTGTCACTTAATCTATACTGTCACTGTAAAAGGAATATAAGCTCATTATTAAAATTTGAAAAATACAGAAAAATGGAAACAATGGGAAAATCATCTATAGGGATTCCACTTAAAGACAACGATATGAACATTTTGATATTTTGCTTTCTTTTTAGTTTTTATCACTAAATTGTGTTTTAATACTATATAAGTAATTGCATATCACCAGTTGGATCTCTGGAGTCCCTTTTTTTAAAAAAGAATTATTTAACTTTATTTTATTTATTTATTTGTTTGTTTGTTTGTTTTAATTTGACTAGAGAGAGAGACAGAGAGAGAAAGCAAGGTGCCTTATCTGGGATTTGAACCACAGTCAGCCATATGGGAGTCCAGAGCCCTTATCCACCATGCTACCTGCCAGCCCCATCTGGAGTCTCTAAAAATTGTGCTGTGTTTAAATGTTTTCCTTGCAAGCTTTGTTTATGTTTTCTGTTATTTTATCAGGTGGGATCTGTTTCTCCTTGGTTTACCATATGGATAGCCTTTTAGATTTTTTTAAAATAATTATTTTTTTCCATTTGTTATTAGTTTTTAATTTGATCAGGGAGAGACAGTGAGAGAAAGGGAGAAAGAAAATCACCAGATCTGGGGTTCAAACTGCGGTTAGCCCTGTAGGAATGCAGTGCTTTCAATCACCATACCACCTGTTGGCCCCCTAGAGTTTTTTTGAGCTCATGATCCACTTTACTTCCCACAGCCAAACTTTCAGAAAAAATAGACTCTTGTTTATTTTAATTTCCTTTTTTTCTCTTCGATCTATTGCAGTCTCACTTCTGTCTCCATCATTCTTCTCACGTGCACTTGCTAAGGTAATAATATCTTAATTGCTGTATCCAGTAGATATTGCTTAGTCTTCATCCTGCTCAGCTTATCTAGAATTTGAACTACCTCCCATGGTAGATCCTGGAACTGTAATTAGACCGAGTCCCTCCTAAAGCCTCTTAGTTATCTTTTGAACTTCTCATTAGTTTTCCTTTATCTGGCTCCCAGTGTTGGTACCCAAGAGTATATCTTTTTTTAATCCGTTTGTTTTTTCCTTCTTACTCTTGTATTATCTTGAGTGATATCATTAATACCCTGACAACGCCCATGTCTTATCTCTACCCCAGACCTCTCTTCTTGGTCTCTTTGCCAATGGCCAATGGTAGTTCCACCAAGTAACTGGTAAGTACTTTAAATCCAACATGTCCAGAAAATAGTGTCATCATCCTTCCTGCCAAACCTGTTTTTAATCCTGTGCTCCTTATCCTGACTAATTTAATGGCTATATCAATTTAGTGAGTCAAGCCAGAAACCTGGGAATCACATTAAATTATTTTGTTTTATTCACTCATTATTGAGTTGGACACAAAGTCTTATTGATTTTTTCCATTTACCCCAACTCCCATTCTACTTTTCCCACCTCACTATTAATGTCTCTCATTTTATATTTCAATTATTTAGAAATATTTGTAGTTAATTGTTTAAAATTCTTCTTGGAACATGATAGGTTGGGAAGAAGAGAATTAAAGAAACTTGTAATATCCTGTAGTAAGCAGGATTATGTAATTACATAATCACGTAATCATGTGCTGCTTCATGATTCTGTACATAGCATTTCTTCTTCCTAGAGTGCCATTCTCCTAATTGTTTTAGAGGACTAACCCAGGTATACTTTAATCTATACAGCTTTTCGCCTCAGTTCTCTTTCAATACAAATAGCTTACATTTATTAAGTAGTAACTGTGTCTGGTTTTCTTCAAGATGTTTTATAAGCATAAATTATTTCATTATCATAAACTTACAAGATAAGTACTTTTGATATTGTTTTGTGATGAAGAAACTGAGATTTAAAGAGAAGCTACCTGGCTTGCTCAGAGTTTGCATTGCTCATAAATGTCAGAGTTGGGGTTTAGATCCAGTCCGTTGGGCTATAAAGCCTGTGCTGTTCTTTGTGCCGCCACTTTTGGATGTACAAAGGATGGCAGTACTTAAACTGAATAGTGATTATTTGTACAGTGTTTACACTGAATTGTAATGATTTGTCTTGAAATTATCTGCTTCCTAGCTCTGTGTTCCTTAGTGGCAAAAGTAATTTGTTATTCTGTCACCTACGGAGCCTAGAACACTTCCTGGCTCATAGTAAGCTCAGTAAATATTTACTGGATGAGTTAGTGATTGTCAGCATCCATAGTTATTTGTGTAAGAGAATTGTGTTTAGATTATTTTACATTAGTCTAAATACTTAAAAAAATTTACAAATGTTTATTTTCTATTATATATTTTAAAATGATTCTTTAAAAAAAAAAGGAGCCTAGAACACTTCCTGGCTCATAGTAAGCTCAGTAAATATTTACTGGATGAGTTAGTGATTGTCGGCGTCCATAGTTATTTGTGTAAGAGAATTGTGTTTAGATTATTTTACATTAGTCTAAATACTTAAAAAAATTTACAAATGTTTATTTTCTATTACATATTTTAAAGTGATTCTTTTTAAAAAAAGGATATTTATTCAATCCAGGGAGTGCATTTTGAAATCAGTGTAGTTAATTTCTTTCTTGAAATGTTCTGTGTAAAATATCTGATAGAAAAGAAACATATTTAAAAGAATGTTTTTAGATTTTTGACACAGGGCGTGTGTGCTTGCCAGAGAGAGACAGAAAGAAACAGAAAAAGTGAGAAGTCACCCACTGGGGGGTTGGCCACTCTGCAGTCCTTTCTCCTCTTTTCTCCTTTTGGGATTCTGGGTATGCATGCACACATTCCTGGTGTGATTTATTTAAGCCACCAGGTCCAGGACTCAGACCATGGTCAGCCATGTGGGAATCTAGCATGTTAACCACCATGCCACCTGCTGGCCCCCCAAATACTCTTTTTTAAAGTACACTTTTACAGTATCGGAAATTGTACCATCATTTCGTCTGTGCCTTGATTCCATCCTTTCTGGCTTTTTCAGAAAATTTATGTTAATGCTTTTCTGTCTTGTGTCTCCAACTTCTTTCTCTTCTGCAGCATTTATACTTGCTTGAACTTTCTCTTTTGATCTCTCCCTTTTCTGTAATAGCCAAGTTCATGAAGGCGTTGACTAGAGTTATTCTCTTACTGCCATACCTCCTCATTACTTCTCTGAAACAGCTCTTGCTAAAGTCACAAGTGATTTATTTGTATGAAATCAAACGGACATTTTAAAATCTCTATCAGATTTGATCTTCGTTCATTTTGAAACATTTCTTTCCCTTGGCTTCCCTGTGTCAGGTCTTTTTTTTTTTCTTTTTTAATGTATCTGGTCTCTCATCTTAGTCTTCATTGTCACTCTTGCTCTTCTACTAGGCCTTAATGTATTGGAATTCGCAAGTCTTGGTTCTATTCCGCCACCTTTTTCTTTTCCACATCCATGATTTTAGGTTTCCATCCATATGCCAGTGAGGAACAAACATTTGTAATTTCTGCCCAAATCTCTCTTCTGAGGGATACTTACTATTTACATATCTCCACGTGCATGACTTCTACCTCTCCAGTTCAGCATGTCTAAATCTGAATTTGTCATCTCTCTTCATGCTAAAGTTGAAGGGTAGCTATTAGATCATTTTAAGCAAACTGATATAATGTGATTGTTTTTTTTTAAAAGAAGAGATTTTTGCTATAGGGCATGTGTGCTTGCTGGAAAGACAGAGAAAAAAGGAGGACCGTCCCCCCTCCTCCTGCCCCCGCAGGGATGACTGTGCTTATATAATCCCTTTTCTTTCATTCTCCTCTCAGGATTTTTGGGCATGCATACACGTGTGCCTGGCATAAGTTTCAAGCCTCTAGGTCTGCGATGTGAACTGACTGTGTGGGAATGAAGTGCCTTAACCACTACACCACCTGCTGGC
>NW_006160129.1:1255183-1283567 GCF_000334495.1 Tupaia belangeri chinensis
GGATATGGTGCGTGGACTCACATGTGCCTGGCGTGAGTTTAAGCCACCAGGTCTAGGACTTAAACTGCGGTCAACTACATGGGAGTTCAGTGACATAGCCATTACCCTACCTGCTGGTCCCATGATTGACTTTTTTTTTAAAACTCTCTTTAGCAATTGTGTGGAGAATGGATTGTGGGAGGTGTTCAAAATGAAGCAGGGGCTTTCTGTGCAGATAGCAGGCCCGCAAGCATGGTGAATGTCCCTAAAACTTGCTGGACCTTCTGTAAGAAGTGTGGCAAGCACCAACATCATAAAGTGACACAGTACCAAAAGGGCAGGGATTCTCTGTATGCTCAGGAAAAGCGACATTATGACAGGAAGCAGAGTGGCTGGGGGGGACACACTCAGCCTATTTTCCAGAAAAAGGCAAAAACTACAAAGAAGATTGTGCTGAGGCTTGAATGTGTTGAGCCCAACTGCAGATCTGAGAGAAGGCTGGCTATTAAAAGATGTAAGCAATTTGAACTGGGAGGAGATAAGAAGAGAAAGGGTCAAGTGATCCAGTTCTAAGCCTCATCTTTTCTATTATGAAGATGACAAAATCTTGAGGTGAATGTTCACCTCATTTGATTACAGTTGGTCTATTTGTAAGGGAATAAAGTAATCAATAAAATTCCCCTTTCAGGGAAATTTGATTCATGGTACTACTTGTTTTAGATTAAATCTGACTGGCTGAGCTCAAAAAAATAAAAAAATTTAAAAAAAGAAGCAGGGAAGCCATTTAGAGAATATTGCAGTATTATTACTGGCCGTCAGTATCCACTGGCTCCATGTCCATGGATTTAACTAACTATAGACTAGAAATATTTGGGGAAAAAATTGGTTGCATTTGTACTAATCATGTACAGACCTTTTCTTGTCATTATTCCCTGAACAATATGGTATAACAGTTACAGTCATGCATCACCTAACAATGGGGATTGATTCTGAGAAATGCTTCTTTAGGTGATTTTGTTGTCCAACATTATAGAGTAGACTTACTTTCTTTGATTTTTTTTTTCTAGAGAGATTTTTTTTTTTTTGGAGAGGTTTTTGCTTTAGGGTGTGTGTGCTTGCCAGAAAAACAGAGACAGAGAGACAGAAAGCGAGAAATCACCCCCAGGGGAGATGCCTTGCTATAATCCCTTCTCCTCCATTCCCCTCTCAGGATCTTGGGCACGCATGCACACATGCTGGGCGTGAATTTAAGCCACCGGGTCCGGGACTTGAACCACGGTTGTCTACATGGGAGTCCAGCAACATAGCCATTATGGTAACTACTGGTCTCCGTCTAGAGAGATTTTTTGCTGTAGGGTGCATGCCATCTCTGGAGACACAGAGAGATAGAAAGTGAAAAATCACCCCACAGGGGGATGGCCATGCTGCAATCTCTTCTCTTCCAGTTTCCTCTCAGATTTTGGGCATGCACACACACGGGCCCAGCTGAATGTCAAGCCTCCGGGTGCAGTACTTGAACTGCAGCTAGCTGTGTGGGAGTCCAGTGACATGATCATTATGCCATCTGCTGTCAGAACTTAATAAAAACCTAGATGATAAAGCTACCACACACCGTGTAATGCAGTGGGACCACCATTGTGTATGTGGTTTTGTAGTCCATCATTGACTCAAATGTCATTATGTGGTCCATGACTATATTTACATAGCATTTATATTATATTAGATATTATGAGTAATCTAGAAATCTAAAGTGTATAGGAGAATGTGTATAGGTCATATGCACATACCGCACCATTTTATATAAGGGACTTGAGCTTCCACAGATTTTGGTATCCATAGGGCATGCTAAGATGAATCATTGGCAGATACAAAGGGACAGCTGTGCTCTCATGAAGAAGTGAAGGTGGCTTGGGCTAGAGTATGGTGGTAAAGGTGTGAGAAATGTTGAATATGAGATAGATTTTGAAAGTAGCATCAACAGAATTTGCTATGAAATAGAAAGGAAAGAAAAGAATCAAGATGATTCTTAAGTTTGTCTTGAGTAATTGGATGGTTGATGGTACCATTAAAATAGAAGGAACAGACTGGAAGGAGCAGGAGTGTAGGTGTAAATTAAAGGTTCTGTTTTGGCTATTGTATGCTTGAGTTGTCTATTTGGCCTCCAAGTAGAGGGTACAAAGCAGCAGGCAACTTTATTATAAATCAAACTTTAGGGACATGTGGAGGCTCAAGTTGTACATTTTGAAATTATTAGTACACAGATGTTTAAAGCCATTGGACTGGATAACATCACCAAAGAAAATTAAAAGATAAAGGGAGGGCACAGCAGTTGGCATAGTACTTAAAGTGCTGGACTCCCATATGGCTGACCATGGTTTAAGGCCCAGACCTGACAGCTTTCTTTCTCACTTTCTCTCTTTCTCTTTCTGTCCTCTGGTGAGCATACATGCCTTGTGGCAAAATTAAATAACAATAAAAATAATGATGTAAATGAAATTATTCTTTTTAAAAAAATATATTTTGGGACAGCAGATGACGTAATGGCTGTGTTGCCGGACTCCCATGTAGTCGACCACAGTTTGAGTCTCGGAGCCAGTGGCTTAAACTCGTGCTGGCGCGTGTGCGTAGTGCCCAAGATCCTGAGAGGAGAATGGAGGAGAAGGGATTGCGGCATGGCCATCCCCCCTGGGGGGGATTTCTTGCTTTCTGTCTCTCTGTCTTTCTCTTTCTTTCTGGCGAGCACATGTACCCTATAGCAAAAACCTTTCCAAAAAACCCTCCAAAACATATTGATTAAAAAAAAAAAGAGATAAGACGCCCAGGCATGTGGTGCAGGCACCCGGGTTACTGCTGCATGGTGCTGGAGACCATGCGGGAAGGATCTAGGTTTGTATCCTGGATCACTCTCAAAATGCTGGGCACTCAGGAACTTCCATGAGGAAGGATTGTGGTATGAAGACCCTGTCAAAGTGCTTTACTCTTTCATTCTCTCTGTGTTCACCTACCCTGTATGAAAGATATAAATAAACATTTAAAAGATCATTGGGCAGAAGACGGTAACTCTTGAAAGTGAGCAGGAGAGAAGCAAACAGTGATCAGTAAAACGAGATGACGACCAGGAGTGCTTGGTTTCACAGAGACCAAGAAGAAAGTGTTCATGAAGGAGGGAGAGGTGACCTTGTTGCATGTACCTGAGAGCCCGAGTAAGGTCAGGTTCTGGAATGGTGGCCTCTCTTACTATTAGGATAGCTCTAGAAGTTAATGTGGATATAGTAGACTCTTAAGAGTTGACTTAGTCACCTATTAGCTGTTTGTAACATGGGAAAATGCATTCAGAATTTTAAATTACAAACTAATGTGATAACTTAGAATTTTAAAATGTAGTCCAATTTTTAATAATTTATATATATGAGATCAGCAGTTGACATAATGGCTATGTCACTGGACTCCCATGTAGTCGATGAGGTTCGAGTCCTGCATCCGGTGGCTTAAACTCACTCTGGGCACGACTGTGTGCGTGTCCAAGATCCCAAGGGGAGAATGGAGGAGAAAGGATTGCGGTGTGGCCATCCTCCCCAGGGTAATTTCTCACTTTCTGTCTTTCTGTCTCTGTCTGTCTTTTTCTGGAGAGCGCACATGCCCTATAGCAAAAACCTGTCCAAAAAAAATTATATATGTGTGTATGTGTGTGTGTGTGTGTATATATATATATATATATTTCTGGGACTCAAACCACGGTCGGCCATGTGGGAATTCAGTGCCCTTATTCACCATACCACCTGCCTGCCCCAATAACTTGTATTTTTATTTAAAAAAAAAATTGCTATAGGCTGTGTGCACTCGTTGGAGAGACAGAGACAGACAAAAGAGAGGGAAAGTAGGAAAGCATCCTCCATGGGGATGGCCATGCCTTAGTCTCTTCTCCATTTCTCTTCTGCTCCCAGCCCGTTTTCTCAAAAAGCTGGTCTGGGACTTGAACTGCACAATTAGCCATGTGGGAGCCAGCGTCTTCACTACCATGCCACCTTCTAGCTCCTAGCCTATATGATTTTGAAGGTTCATTGTGCTTAATCTCCTTAAGCTATTTTAAGACCAGCTCCTACTTTTTTGTTTTTAAAAAGTCTTTAGTGGTTTTTATCCGTCAGTATCATTAGACTTTTTACCATTATTTATACTGGGCAAACTCGTAGAACACATATGTGTTATACTCAAATATATAAATATGATGTCTTATCATTGAACTCATCCTGCTCTCTTCTCCTAATTTTTTTGTCATTAAAATAAAAAAAAATTACCTAATTTTATTTATCCTTGTTATTATCTTTTAATTTGCTACAGGGCACACGTGCTCACCAGAGAGAGTCAGAAAGAGAGAGAAGTGAAAAAGCGAGCTGCCAGGTCCAGGACTTGAACCATGGTCAGCCATGTGGGAGTCCAGCACTTTTAACTATCATACCACCTGCTGACCCCTGTCATTAAAAGTTTAAACTAAAAAAAATTACATAAACAAGGTAAAATGCAAATGGGGAAGTCTACATCATCTGTCAGTTTCTGGTGTATCTTTTCAGAAACAGAATTTGCTAGTTTATGCTTATATATAATTCTTAAAACAAATTAGAGTACAACGTAAAGTATTTTTTCCACACCTTTTTTCTTTATAAATAATTATTTTATTTAATTCATTTATTTTAATTTGACCAGAGAGGTACAGAATGAGAGAGAGCAAGAGAGATGGAAAGTGAGAAAGCAAGCCACCAGGTCCAGGGCTCGAACTGTGGTTGGCCATATGGGAGTCCAGCGCACTCGCCACCAGGCCACCCGCCAGCCTCTCAACACCTTTTTTTCCTTTAACTTAAAAATACATTTTGGGGATTGTTCTTTGTTAGTACACTTAGATTTATTTCATTCTTTTTCATAGCTGAAAGCATTGTGTTGTATGGAAGTACTATAATTTACCAGCCACCTGACTGGTAGATATTTAGATTGTTTATGATTTCTGCTATTCAAAAACATCATTACAATACATAATGGTAAATATTGCCAACTCGGGACCAGCAGGTGGCATGGTGGTTAAGATGCTGGACACTCCCACATGGCAGACCACGGTTCGAGTCCCAGACCTGGTAATTTGCTTTCTCACTTTCTCTTTCTCTCTCTCTGGATATCTCTCTCTGGTCAAATTAAAATAGATGAATGAATAAATAAAATTAAATAAAAAATAATTTTAAAAAATATTGCCAACTTTCTTCAGGTTTTCTTCAAGTTATAGAATGTAAAACCATACATTTATATTTATCTATTTTATTCAGCTTTCCCATTCAGGTAGTCTTTTTTTAAAAGCAATTATTAATTAATTTCTTCCATAAGTGAGACAGGAAGATGGGGGGGAGGGAGAGAAAGAGAGAGCATCCCCAGCAAGATTTTGATACTGTGATTTACCCACACACAAGCTCAGTCAGCCTTGATCATAGGAACACACTTGCCCAGGATACTCAGAGAGGTATCTAGACATGAGCTCAGAACCTTCTCATGTGGGTCAACCTCAGAATTCGTTTTACCTCTGTGACACTACCTGACCGCCCCCACCCGTCTTTCAACTCCTTATGTCTTATCACTGTAATAATACAAGAGGACTTCAAAAAGATTATAGAGGCCAGCAGGTCAGTGATTAAGGCATTGGATCTCGCAGGACTAATTTCATATTTTGAGTCCCAGGCCTGGTGACTTGAAAAACACACTGGATCCATGTGCATGTGTGCCCAAAATGCCAAGCAGAGAATGGAGAAGGGATTGCAGCATGGCTGTCTCCCCTGGGAGGTGATTTTTCACTTTCTCTCTCTCTTTCTGTGTCTGTCTCTCTGGTAAGTACACGTGCCCTATGGTATAAAAAGAAAAAAATGTGGAAAAATGGAATTAATACACAAATGGAATTAATATACAGGTTTATGTTGGTGCAAAAAAATTGAAATCTATGCATAGTTTTTAAATAACACACATTTTCCATGAAATTTCTTTTTAAAAAGAATCATTTATTTAATTTTATTTATTCATTTATTTTAATTTGACCAGAAAGAGAGGGAAGGAAAATGGGAAAGCAAGCCACCAGGTCCCGGACTTGAACTGTGTTTGATTAACCCATGGTTATCACCAGCGCCTTATCTACTGTGCCACCTGCTGGTTCCCTCATGAACTTTTTGGAGGCACCTTTTAAATTTATGTTTTGTTTATGGTAGAAAGTGCATGTGTGTACAAGAGAGAGAGAAGCACCCTTGATAGGATCCTGTCACATTGTAATCCTCTTTCTCCAGCCTTCTAGCTCCTCAGAATGCTGGGTGCCTGTGTGTGTAACTGGTATGTTTTTCAAACTAACTTAGGATCCAAACCATAGTGGCCATGTGGCTTCCAGCACTGAAGGGTGCTAGCACTGAGGATAAGACTGTCTCCAAGGACATATAATTAATAAGGGACAGAGCCAGGATTTGGACCCAGGCAGCATGGTTCTAAAGTCCATGTTCTTAACTACTTTGCTATATTCTTCTCTGTCCCCAGTTCTTTCCAGTTCTTTCTGTTATTCCCATAGTTCAAGCCTTTACTGATTTAAACTGGATTGTATTAATAATACTTTTGCATTCCCTGTCTTCCTTTTCTTTTCCTTCCTGTACATAGAAACCAGATAAGTCTTCCTAATACACAGCTGAGGTTATATTGCTTCCCAAGTCAGAATCCTTCAGTGCCTTCCTGCTGTTTTCCTTTTTAAAAAAACAATTAGTTAATTTCATTTATTATTTGTATTTTTAAATTTGCTACAGGACATGTGTGCTTACCAGAGAGAGAGACAGAGAGAAAGGGCAAGTGAGAAACCAAGCTACTAGGTCTAGGACTTGAACTGTGGTCTGCCATGTGGGAGTCCAGGGCAAAACTACCATGTCACCTGCTGACCCCTGCTGCTGTTTTCTTTCATATTCTCTATATGTCAGTGAATTTACTCTAAGTTGTGTCTAAGGTGTGATCACTGAATTGTCTGTAAGACTAGTATGATGACTAGCAAGAAATAAAAAAATGATCTTTGGATTTGAATAGTGGCTTTTCCATAGGGCGTGTGCCAAAAAGAGAGAGAGAGAGAGAGAGAGACAGAAAGTGAGAAATCACTCCCCAGGGGGATGGCCACGCCACAGTCCCTTCTCCTCCATTCTCTTCTTGGGATCCTGGGCATGCACGCACATGCGCCCGGCTTAAGTTTAAGCCACTGGGTCTGGGACTCAAACCACAGTCAACTACATGGGAGTCCAGAGACATAACCATTATGCCAACTGCTGGTCCCAGTAGTTCATAGGTTATTGAAGCATTTCTGATTCCATTGAGAATTGTAGAATTTTTAGAGCTTTGGAAGACCATTTAGCATATGTGTAATTTATGGTGTATTTATAGTTAATTCTTCTATCAAAAGGTTAAACTAGGGGGCTGACAGGTGGCGTGATGGTTAGGGTACTGGACTCCCACATGGCCAACCACAGTTCAAGTCCTGGACCTGGTGGCTTGCTATCTTTCTCTCTCTTCCTTTCTCTCTTTCTGTCTCTGGCCAAATTTAACTATAATAATAATAATAAATTAATTAAGAAAAATAGGTTAAACTGGGCCAAATGGTGGAGTTTTTATTTCAAAGTCTTGGATACCATTTATGAACATTAAGAATTGAATGATAAATGATGTATAGTGATAGGATGTATAAATAGTAATAATAATAAAGAAAAAGGAAACATACTAACATACAAAGAATTGAATGATACTATTTTAAATCAGAATTTTTTATGTTTATTAGATTCAGATTAAATATTTTAATCTAACACAGGCTTATTATAATGCCTGATTGATATATGTGAGAATTTAGTTGTTTGTAAAGAAGAATGGTTCATTGCCACCTTTGCCTGTTAAAACAATGTGAACGTGATATACCTCTTTGTGTGCTTCCTTTTTTCCACTAAGACAAAACTCCTTAACCAATGAGCCTGTTTTTTTCACTAAAGAGACATGAAAAAGAGCTGCTTAGGATTTGAAGATGGTGTCTCAATGTGCCATGATTGCTTTGTTAGGAGGAAAGAAGCTCTCTGATAAGCCTGCCTCTTTCTATAAAACCTAAGAGGAATATCAGAGGAGACATGAACATGAAGCGAAAGAAAACAGAAAAATGCAGCCTGGCAGGGGAAAGCAATGTAAATCAGCCATGACCAGGAGACTTTTAATAAATGACAGGAATGTCAAGCAACAGGAAAGGCGAGAATCAGCAATTTCCATTCATTCATTATTTCTCTCTTAGTGCCCAAAATATTTAAAGTGGCTTACAAACATACATATGAAAATAGAATGTTTAAAATAAGTGTCTATGGGATGTGTGTGGTTAAAGACAGACGATAAAACACATCTGACATCTGAGGGCAAATCATCACCTTTGCCTCAGTAATGTGCCTCCCTGCAGATGTATTAACATTTCCTATGTGTGTATTAAGTGCAGTAGAAGTGAATGAGTGGTCCGCAGCCGCTCATACCCTAGCTCAAAGGCATCGGAGAGCATGCTCAAACTGCCAGCACAATTGCTCTTAAACAACATTTTTTTTAACTCCTGAACTTTTTCTTTTTTTAAGGTTTTGCCATAGTGTGCCTGTGCCAGAGAGAGACTGTGAGAGGAAAAATGAAAAATCACCTTCCCAGGGGTGTGGGCACACCGTAATCCCTTTTCCTCCATTCTCCTCCTGAGATTTCGGTCATGTACGCACATGAACCTGGACTGATTTTTAAACTACCGGGTCCAGAACTCAAACTGGTTGGCCCTGTGGGAGTCCAGTGCCTTAACCACTACGCCACCTGCTGGCCCCAAATTTCTAAATTTAAGGCATGGGAGATACATAAGTTTTTCCCATTTAGTTACAGTGACTTATTATAGTTTTGATTTTTTTAATTTATTTTTCATTTGCTAGAGGGTGTGTTCACAAATCTGAGTGAAAAAGGAGGTCAGTGAGAAAGCATCCCTCATAGGGGATGGTCATGCTGCAATCCCTTCTGCTCCATTTCTTCTTTCAGGATTTTGAGCATGCAGACACATGTGCCTGCATGTTTTTCAAGCTGCTGAGTCCAGGACTCGAGCTGCTCAGTTGGGTATGTGAGATCTAGCCACCTTAACCACCACACCTCTGGCTAGCTGGTTTTGATTTTTACCGAAGTGGTGATATGGTAGTAAATGGGGATAATACAACATCTTGGGAGAAGAGAGCAATTTCTTTGGGGAGTTGGGAAATCACACCTTGCTTTTTGAGAATCACTGCCTTGGGCCAGCAGGTGGCATGGTAGTTAAAGCTCTGGACTCCCACATGGCTGACGGGTTTGAGTCTTGGACCTAGTGGCTTGCTTTTTCATTTTCCTTCTCTCTCTCTCTCTGCTGAGTGCACATGCTCTGTTGCAAAACTTAAACAAAAAATTTGAAAAAATAAAAAAGACAGAATCACTGCCTTAATATTCATTCATTCAATTAACAAGTTTTTGTTTGTTTGTTTGTTTTAATTATTGGAACTAGTAGAGGGGATAGTGGTTACGTCTTTGTACTCCTACATAGTCGATTGGAATTTGAGTCCTGGACCTGGTGGCTTCAAACTCACACCGGGAGCATGTGTGTGCATGTGCCCCAAATCCCTAGAGGATATTGGAGCAGAAGGTATTGTGGCTTGGCCATTCCCCCCTGAGGTGACGATTTCTTGTTTTCTGTCTTTCTGTCTCTCTCTGGCGAGAGCACATGCCCTGTAGCAAAAATCTCTCTTAAAAAATAAACAAACATTTGGGAACCAGCAGTTAGTGTAATGGCTATGTCGCTGGATTCCCACGTAGTCGACCATGGTTCGTGTCCCGGACCTGGTGGCTTAAAACTCACGCCAGGCGCGTGTGTGTGCGTGCCCAAGATCGTACGCACATGAACCTGGACTGATTTTTAAACTACCGGGTCCAGAACTCAAACTGGTTGGCCCTGTGGGAGTCCAGTGCCTTAACCACTACGCCACCTGCTGGCCCCAAATTTCTAAATTTAAGGCATGGGAGATACATAAGTTTTTCCCATTTAGTTACAGTGACTTATTATAGTTTTGATTTTTTTAATTTATTTTTCATTTGCTAGAGGGTGTGTTCACAAATCTGAGTGAAAAAGGAGGTCAGTGAGAAAGCATCCCTCATAGGGGATGGTCATGCTGCAATCCCTTCTGCTCCATTTCTTCTTTCAGGATTTTGAGCATGCAGACACATGTGCCTGCATGTTTTTCAAGCTGCTGAGTCCAGGACTCGAGCTGCTCAGTTGGGTATGTGAGATCTAGCCACCTTAACCACCACACCTCTGGCTAGCTGGTTTTGATTTTTACCGAAGTGGTGATATGGTAGTAAATGGGGATAATACAACATCTTGGGAGAAGAGAGCAATTTCTTTGGGGAGTTGGGAAATCACACCTTGCTTTTTGAGAATCACTGCCTTGGGCCAGCAGGTGGCATGGTAGTTAAAGCTCTGGACTCCCACATGGCTGACGGGTTTGAGTCTTGGACCTAGTGGCTTGCTTTTTCATTTTCCTTCTCTCTCTCTCTCTGCTGAGTGCACATGCTCTGTTGCAAAACTTAAACAAAAAATTTGAAAAAATAAAAAAGACAGAATCACTGCCTTAATATTCATTCATTCAATTAACAAGTTTTTGTTTGTTTGTTTGTTTTAATTATTGGAACTAGTAGAGGGGATAGTGGTTACGTCTTTGTACTCCTACATAGTCGATTGGAATTTGAGTCCTGGACCTGGTGGCTTCAAACTCACACCGGGAGCATGTGTGTGCATGTGCCCCAAATCCCTAGAGGATATTGGAGCAGAAGGTATTGTGGCTTGGCCATTCCCCCCTGAGGTGACGATTTCTTGTTTTCTGTCTTTCTGTCTCTCTCTGGCGAGAGCACATGCCCTGTAGCAAAAATCTCTCTTAAAAAATAAACAAACATTTGGGAACCAGCAGTTAGTGTAATGGCTATGTCGCTGGATTCCCACGTAGTCGACCATGGTTCGTGTCCCGGACCTGGTGGCTTAAAACTCACGCCAGGCGCGTGTGTGTGCGTGCCCAAGATCCCGAGAGGAGAATGGAGGAGAAGGGATTGCGGCGTGACCATCCCCCCTGGGGGGTGATTTCTTGCTTTCTGTCTCTCTGTCTCTGTCTGTCTGGTGAGCGCACGTGCCCTGTAGTGAAAATCTCTCTCTCAAAAAAAATAAACATTTGTTTTATTTTATTTATTGTTATTATTTTTTAATTTGACCAGAGAGAGAGAGGCAAAGTGAGAAAGCAAGCTGCCAGGTCTGGGTCTTGAACCATGGTTGGCCATGTGGGAGTCCAGTGCCTTAACTACTGTGCAACCTTAGCCTCTAACAGGTATTTTAAGTGCCTCTATTTAGATATAACTTCTTGGTTGCCAAATTGAATTGTTAATAAGAACATTATTATATAGTGATTAAGAGTCATTTGGATCCTAAGTGCATGGGTTTGAAAATCAGATTTTCCACTTGCTAGCTAAGTGACCTTGGGCAATTTAATCTCTCAATGTCTTAGTTTTCTCATTTGTAAACTAAGAATCATAATCATAATTATCTTGTAGAGTTCTGAGAGAATTGAATGAGTTATTTTAGCAGTTTTATTAAGAAATGCAGTTATTTTCTTTTTTTAGTTGTCAAAGGTTTTATATACTTGCCGAGAGAGAGAAAGAGCGAGAGAGGGAAAAAGGACTTTTCCAAAGTTGAATGTAATGCTGCAATCCCCTCTCCTCCATTTTCATATCCTGGCAGGACTTTGAGCATGCATGACCATGTGCCCATGTGTTTTTCAAGCCCCGGCCTGGGACACTAATAGCAGTATCCATGTGAGATCCGGCCCCCTTAACTATTAGACTACTGGGCCAGGTATGCAGTTATTTCTATACGTGTGATCTCACATGGCTCACTGCAGTTAGAATTGCCCTAATCTGTGATGCATGTGTTCTAAGACCCCTAGTGGGAGGTACAAATAGTACCCAACCTTATATATACTTATTTAACAAATTTATATACATACTATGATACAGTTTAATTTATAAATTTGACACAGAGATTAACAACAATAACTAGTAATAAAGTAGAACAATTTTTTTAAACAATATATTGTACTAAGAGTTTTGTGAATGTGGTCTCTTTCAAAATATTGTACTGTACTGAGAGTAACTGAACCTGACCAGCAAAACTATAGCTAAGGGGGTAATGACTGTACGTGACTAAGCAACCCGTGACTCAGTACAATGCAGAGTTAGCTTATATTTTGGTTTGCATTTTTCTGTATACCACTTTGTTTTAAAAAGGATTTGAGATGGAACTGAAACCTTATGAGGAATACTCTACATACAATCAGTGTAACAGGACTAAGATTAGGGACTCAGAATTTCCTGTTTTGAAGGCAAAAGACAGAAATTTTAAAATGAGAATATAAGAGTGCTAGATATAAAGTAGTTAATACATTTTGATTCTCCTAAACTTAAAGTCATTTACTTAATGAGTGGGTCACTGATAGCCCAAAGTATACCATTTAAGAAGAAAGACATGTCTTGGGGCTGGCAGGCAGGTGGCATGGTGTTTGGGAGAGCTAGACTCCCACATGGCTGGCTGCGGTTTGGGTCCCAGACCTGGTGGCTTGCTTCCTCACTTTCCTTTCTCTCTCTCTTTCTCTCTCTGTCCCTCTCTGGTCAAATTTGAATAAATTTTTTTTTTAAATGCATCTTTCACGTAGATATAGTCCCCTGGCTGTACTGGAGAGTAGAATGAAAGCTGGATTTCAGTCCTGCACTTAGACATTTGGCTTAAAGCTTTTAAAATTCCTTTTTAAAATAATTTAAAAATGATTATTACTGTTTTTTTTTTTTTTTTTTTAATTTGCTATGAGGTTCCTGTTCCCACTAGAGAGAGAGAGACAGAGAGAGAGAGGAAAAGTGAGAAAGCAAGGCTCCAGGTCCTGGATTTTAACTGCAGTTGACCATGTGAGAGTCCAGCACCTTTATTCACCATACCACCTGCTGACTTTTGAAATTCTTTATCGGAACTAAATTGTATAAAGCAGTAGGCTGTACTATGTAGCATAGTCACCTAAATCAGAATTCTTACATCATGTTCTCTGTCAGTATTTCTAATTATTGAAATATGTGTAATTGTTTTAGATTTTTTTTTTTTTGTTTTTTTTTTTTTGGGGGGGGGTTGCCATAGGGCATGTGTGCTCACCAGAGAGAGAGAACGTGAGAATTCTCCCCCTGGGCGGATGGCTATCCCTGTGTTTCCTTCTCCTCCATTCTCCTCTCAGGATTCTGGGCATGTGTGCACATGCACCCAGCGTGATCTGGAACTCGAACCATGGTTGGCCATGTGAGAATCCAGCACCTTAACCACCAGACCACTTACTGACCCTTGGATTTATCATTTTTAATGTAATCAATCCTGTATCTGTATCATCTGTGCTTTTTCTTCATTTTGTTTTCTGTTTAATTCTTATACTTTTTACTTTGAGATAATCATAGATTCATGTGCAGTTTTTGTTTTGTTTTGTTTTTGTTATAGGTGCATGCCCTTGCCAGAGAAGAGAGAGACAGAGAGACAGAAGGAAAGAAAAATCACCTCCCAGGAGGACTGACCATGCCGTAATCTCTTCTCCTCCATTCTCCTCCTGGGATTTTGGACATGTATACACACGTGTCTGGTGTGAGTTTGAAACCACTGGGTTTGGGACTCGAACCTCGGTGGTCCCTGTGGGAATCCAGCGCCATAACCACTACACCACCTGCTGGCCATCATGTGCAGTTTTAAGAAATGATATTTAGAGATCCATATACTCTTTACCCACTTTCCTGGAACAATAACATCATTAATATTAAGCAGTGTACAATACTACAACCAGGAAATTGATATTTATGCAATTAACTTACCTAACACAAATTTTATCAGTTTTACATGCACTTGTGTGTGTTGAGATCTGTACAGTTTTATCACAGATTTGTTTGGCCACTACAATCAGGGTACAGAATGGTTCCGCCACAAGGCTTTCTCTTGTTATCTTTTCAGAGCCAAAGCCACCTTCCCTGGCAACCCGCTGGTGACCACTAATCTGTTCTGTTTCTATGATTTTATCATTTCAAGAGTATTATATAAATAACTTCATACAGTATATAACCTTTTTTTTTTTTTTGGAGAGTTTTTTTGCTATAGGGTGCGTGTGCTTGTCAGACAGAGAGAGACAGAGAGACAGAAAGTGAGAAATCACCCCCTAGGGGGGATGGCCACGCTGCAATCCCTTCTCCTCCATTCTCCTCTCGGGGTCTTGGGCACGCACGCACATGTGCCTGGCGTGAGCTTTAAGCCACCTGGTCCAGGACGCAAACCGTGGTTGACTACATGGGAGTCCAGCGACATAGCCATTACGCTAACTGCTGGTCCCAGTATATTACCTTTTGACATTGCCCTGTTTCATTTGACCTAGTTCTTTTAAGCGTCATCCAAGTTGTGTGTATCAATAGTTCATGGATATACCAGTTTGCTTAATCATTCATTCTTTGAAGGACATCGGAGTTGTTTCCATGTTATGGCTATAATGAATAAAGCTGTTAATGAATATTTATGTATAGACTTTTGTGTGAAAATAAGTTTTCATTTTTCTGGGATAAATGTCGAAGAATGTAATTGCTGAATTACGTTGTAGGCACATGTTTGGTCTCGTAGGAAACTGCCATACTCTCTCCAGAGTGGCTATTACCATTTTATATTCCTGCCACCAGTGTATAAATTATCAGTTTTTCAGCATTCTCTCTGGCATTTGGTATTATCACTATTTAAAAATTTTACATATTCTGATCAGTGAGTAGCACAGTATCAGATTTAAAAAATATTTTATTAAACTTTATTTTATTTTATTTATTTATTTTAATTTGACTAGAGAGGGAGAGGGAGGGAGAGAGAGCAAGCCACCAGGTCCGAGACTTGAACTGCAGTCAGCCACACGGGAGTCCAATGCTCTTAACCTCCACACCACATGTTGGCCCCATAGTTTTGATAAAATCTCAAAACAAGGATTTTTTTTTTTTAACAATTACTATTAGCAAGTATTTTTGATTTTAAGAAAATTAGACAGACTGATTTCTTACATGTGTCTTCACATGTAAGAATGAGACCTTTGATGCCTTATACCCGTTGGCCTGAGTAGTATTAACCTTTGGAATATTAGCTTCAGTATCATCAGTAAACAAAGCCATCTTTGCGGGACAGCCAAAGGCACTGCCTTGTTGTACACATGGCAGGTACTCAATATGTATTTGTAAAATGAGCATGTATTATGTATTGGAATTATGGGCTCATCTGTGAACATAAACAGCGTTGCTGTCAGGATATCATTATAAGGGTCAGCTACCTATTAGCACTTTTTTTTTTTTTCTTTTTTTTGGAGTTTTTGCTATAGGGCGCGTGCCCTTGCCAGAAAGACAGAGAGACAGAAAGTGAGAAATCACCCCCTAGGGGTGATGGCCACACCTCAATCCCTTCTCCATTCTCCTCTTGGGATCTTGGGCACATACATACACACACACGCCTGGCGTGAGTTTAAGCCACTGGGTCCGGGACTCGAACCTCAGTCGACTACCTGGGAGTTCAGCGACATAGCCATTATGCTAACTGCTGGTCCCGCTATTAGCACTTTTAAGGGCTGAGAGAATGGGCTATCTAAGGCAAAAGGAGATTTATCTTTTTCACTCTCATTTATTTAGGTCTTCTGATTTCTCTGAAGGTTTCATAATATTCAATGTAGAGGTCTTACACATTATTTTTTTGATTTAGTCCTAGATGTTTATCATATAGTACTTTATATTATTTGATAACTTTCGATGCTATAATATATAACCTTTAAAATTTTTTGTCCTATAATTCTCTGTTGATAATTTAGAGAAATACAATTTAATTAATTACTTTTTAGATACAGGACCTAGCTGTGTTGTCCAGGCTGGCCTCAAACTCACAATCCTCCTGCTTTAGCATTTCCAGTAGCTGGGATTATAGACTTGGACCACCATGCTTGGCTAATTATTATAATTTTGTTTTATACATTAACCTAGTATCTAAGAACCTTGTTAAATTCACATCTTAGTTTCAATTTTAGATTCTTTTGAATTTCCTATGTATGCCTTTCTAATTTTTAGTCCTTTATTTTGTTTTTCTTTTATTGCCTTGATACTGTAGCTTGAACTTCCAGTACGGTTTTGGAGAGAAGTGAAGATAATGAGTATCCTTGTCTAGTTTCTGATTTCTTGGGAAAGGTATTCAATATTCTTCCTTAAGTATAATGTTAGCAAGTAGGTGTGTTAAAGATAAACTTTTTTCCCTAAGAAACTAAGAACTTTTTTGGTTTTGTTTTTGCCATAGGGCATGTGCACTCATAGGAGAGAGACAGAGAAGGAAAGTGAGAAAACATCTGGTGGTGGGGATAGGGGAGAGGATAGCCATACCACAATCCCTTCTAAGATTTTGCACATGCATGCACACGGGCCCAGTGTAATTTTCAAGCTGCCAGATCTGGGACTTAAAGTTCAGTTGGCCATGTGGGAATCCAGTGCCTTCACTTCGACACTACCTGCTGGCCCCACTCATTTCTTGAAAAATATTTTATTTAACTTTATTTATTTATTTTAATTTGACCAGAGAAGGACAGAGTGAGAGAGAGATGGAAAGGGAACAGTCTTGATACATTTTAAGAACAAGCCTTGAAAGGATCAAAAAATGACCATGCCCCACATGGGGAGGTGCTCTCCCCCTCCCCCCCCTTTTTTTTTTTTTTTTTTTTTTTGATGTTTTGTTTTGTTTTTTTAATTTGCTAGAAAGAGATGAGAAACCACCCTCCATGGGGGATGGTCATATTATAATCCTTCTCCTACACTTTTCTTTCCCTTTGGGATTTAGACATACATGCTTGGCCTGTTTTTCAAGCCACCAGATCTGAGTCTTAAACTGTGTGGTCAACCATGTAGGATTTAGCCACCTTAACCACCATGCCACCAGATGGCCTGAATTTTTATTTTTTTAAATTTATTTATTTATTTATTTATATTTGACCAGAAAGGAAGAAAGAGAGAGAGAAGCCGCCAGGTTTGGGACTCAAACCTCGACCATGTGGGAGTCCAGCACCTCTAATCACCATGTTACCTGCTGGTCCTGGCCTGAGTTTTTTAATGTTAAATCAGCTTTACATTCCTAGATTAAATTTTACCTGGTCATGATGTATGAGGGAGCTTCAAAATAGCAATGAAAAAATTAATTTAAAGTGAGTTTATTTTGGTGCAAAAAAAAAAAAAAACCAGAAACTCATGCATCATTTTTAAAAATACACATTTCTGTGAAATCCCTTATATTATCTAATATTTTATTTAGGATTTTTGTTCCTAAGTTGGCAAGGGATATTGAGCTGTAATTATTTTAAATTTAATGTCATTATCAGGTTTTGATATCATGGTTATACTTGTCTTATTAATGAGTTTCTTAATTCTCTGAAAGTGTTTATATAGGATAGGTATTATTTATTCCTTAAATGTTTAGAGGGATTCACAAATGAAGTCATCTGTGTTCTTAACTTTTTAAAATTATTTATTATTGTTATTTTTTAATTTGACCAGAGAAAGAGGGAGAGAGAGGGAGAGAAGGCTAAAGGGAAAGCGAGTAAACAAGCCTCCAGGTCCAGGACTTGGCCATGTGGGAGTCCAGCGTCTTAACCAGCATGCTACCTGCCGGCCTCCAATATTTTACACAATACCTAATCTGTAATTTTCTAGCTTGCTCTATATTAATGAATATTTTTTTTTTTTTAGAGAAAAAGAGATTTTTGCCATAGGATACATTCACTCATCAGAGAGAGAGAAAGTAAGAAATCAACCTCCAGGGGTGTTGGCCATGCTGCAGTTTCTTCTCCTTGATTTTCCTCTTTGGATTTAGGGCACACACGCACATGCATCCAGTGTGAGTTTTAAACCACTGGGTCCAGGACTTGAACTGCGGTAGACTATGTAGGAGTCCAGCAACGTAACAATTACGCCATCTGCTGGTCCCAAATCACTTTTTATTTACATCTAAACAAGATAGTCTTATGCTCTCCCTTTGCCCAGCCTCCCTTCCTACCTCTGTAATAGTTATTTTGTTAATATAATTTGAGAGTATACAATATGTAATTTTGAACATTTCTCCTCCTCCCCCCCTTTTTTTTTAGTTGCCAGGAGGGTATGCACTCTCACCAGAAGAAAAGAGAAAGAGAGAGAGAGAGAGAAAGCACTCCCCACTCCAATGAGGCACAGTCTCACTGCAGTCCCTTTTTTCTTTCACTACTCTGTCAGAATTTTGGGAAGCACACTCGTGCTGGGTGTGTTTCTTCAAGCCATCAGGTCAGGATTTGAACCACAGTTGGCTGTGTAGAAACCTACTCCTGACCTAACTACTACTCTGTGGGACAGCCCTATAATTTCAAATGCTAGTACAGTTTTATGTTTCATTTTTTCCCCTGATGAGTGCTTATTTATTTATTTGTTTATAATTTGCTGGATGGCACATACACTTGCCAGAGAAAGGGAGAGTGAGAAAGCACCTCATGGAGCATGGTCATACTGCAGTTCCTTTTCTTCCATTTCTCCATCCTGTTCGGGATTTGGGGCACACATGCACAGGTGCCCAGCATGTTACTCAAGCCACCAGGTCTGGGGTTTAAACCGTGCAATCGGCTGTGTGAGATCCAGTTCCCTTTACCTCTAGGTCATGAGACTGGTCCAATCAATGCTTATTTAGACTGGAAATTTTACTGATTTATTGGCTTATTCTTTTCTTGCACTTTGTTTGTTATTCTTGATGTTTTTTCTTTTTTTTAATTCCAGGAGTATACCTTTAAATAGTTTTCCATCAGAAGTCTGAGCAAAGCAATCTTTTTATGTCTTTATACAGCTGAAAGTGTCTTTCACTAATACATGAACAAGAGTAGGTCTAGAAATGTAGGCTTGAAAATATATCCAGTTGTCCTGAGACTACTTGTTGAAAAGACCATGCATTGCCCACTGAATAGTCTTGTCACCCTTGTGAAAGATCAATCAAACATAGTTTTTTGAGTTTACTTCTAGACTCTCAATTCTATTCTATTTTATGTCCATCTGTATGCTACTACCAACCTGTTCTGAATATTGACTCTTTGTAGTAAGTTTTGAAATCAGGAAGGGTGAGTCTTCCGTCTTCCAACATAATTTTTTTTTTTTTGAGAAGTTTTTTACCATATGGTCTGTGCGCTCGCCAGACAGAGACAGACAGAGAGACTGAAAGTGAGAAGTCAACCCCCAGGGAGGATGGCCATGCCGCAATCCCTTCTCTTCCATTCTCTCGGGATCTTAGGCATACATACACATGCGCCTGACATGAGTTCAAGCCACCGGGTCCGGGACTCAAACCGTGGTCGACTACATGGGAGTCCAGCAACATAGTGATTATGCCAACGGCTGATCCCCTTCCAACATAATTTTCTCAATACAAGTTTTGGTAGTCTTTCTCACATTTTTGTATGAAATTTAGGGTTAACTTGTCCATCTCTGCAATAGCAGCAACAGAAGGCAACTAGGATTCTGATAGCGGTTGCTCAGTTCTCTTTTGTATCTTAACTTTTTGTGAGAGAGATTTTTGCTGTAAGGTACATGTGTTCACCAGAGAGACAGAAAGTGAGAAATCACCCCCCAGAGGAGTGATTTCCCACTCTGCAATCCCTTCTCCATTCTCTTTTTGGGATTCTGGGCACACATGTACACGTGCCTGGCATGAGTTTCAAGCTGCAGAGTTCGGGACCTGTACTGCAGTTGACTATGTGGGAGTCCAGTGCCTTAACTACTACACCACCTGCTGGCCCCATCTTAACTTTATTTTTAATTCTGTCTACTTTTTCATGTTTGGGTCTTGGTGTTGTTATGCTCATTCATCTTTATTTGAATAGAGTTCTCGCTAGTCTTCCTGTGAATGTGACATCTGTCAATTGCAGCAGGTCTCCAATGATTTTGGACAGGGAAGAATGTGTATTAAGATGAAGTGCAGGTGCCAGTCTCAGTGTGACCATCTCTCATGCCTGGATGTTAGCATCCGCCAGGGTCATGTCCTGTTTCCCCAATCCAAGTGTTCAGACTCTGTTGTTCTGCCTGGAGAGTGACATCTTTGTTGCTGCTGTTCTTGTTTGGGAGCACACACCTCTGTTCTATAATGCTTTACTCAAAGAAATAATGGGGGAGGGGGCTGGTCTGCTGTGTAACTTCTGTGCTGCCCCTCAGTCAGTCATGCTATCATTTTCTTAAATTGCTTCTGGTCTTCTGGCAGTCTCCTACCTCTGGGCTTGGTTTACCCTGAGCACTGCTTCCAGCATTTGCCTTCTCCTTGATCAGGGCATTGCGGACTGTGGTTTTCCCCCAGGGTCTGATTCTATCTGCTTTTCATCTTTCAGTGATTCCTCATAGTTTTAATCTACTCAGGGTATTTCTTGCCTTCTTTGGCAATGAATTATTGTTTTAAATGGCTTTTATGTTATTTGGGAGATTTGTGGGGTATGTGAGCTTGTCTGCAAATGTGTTCAGCCTACCATCTCCGTGTAGTTGCTGACATACTGAAGTCAATTTAGTAAAAAAGAGAAAAAAATGTTAAAGCCGGCAAAAAATAAAATTAGTGAAATCATTGAAGGAAGTGTTATCTGTTTTGAAGAGTTAAAACAATCACTAATGGGAGCCCGCAAGTGGCGTGGAAGTTGAGGCGCTGGACTCCTACATGGTTGACCATGGTTCAAGTCCTGGACCTGGTGGCTTGCTTTCTCCTTTCCCTTCCCCTCTCTCTGTATCTCTCTGGTCAAATTGAAAAATGATAATAATAAAGTCAAATGAATAATTCTTTTTAAAAAATTACTGATGATGATTGGCAGTTTGGGTATATAAAAATTTAAATGTCAGTGAACAGAAGTTCAGACCAGAAATATGCATGAATTTGGAAAGGCATGTATTTAAAAAAATAAGTTTTTGATGGTGATACACTGCTATGTCGCTGGTTTCTCTTTTTTCCTGCTCTTTGGAGTAAGGAGTTAAAAGTGGGTTCTGAAGCCTCTGCCTCCCTTGTCTGAATAACCTCCTAGAAATGACATGTTGACAGTTATGCTGTCTGCTGGGAGAGAAACATGCCCAAGGTGCTTGACAAACTAAGAGAAAAAACAGGAGAGGGTTTTTGATTACAACTGTAGCTCAGTAATTTTCATTTTTATCTCCTAAGTAGTTTTATATTTTTCCATTATGAAATAATAAATCATAGACTTTTTTGAGTACCTGGAAGTGGTAAAAACGCTGTCCTTAGTCATAACTGCTATTAACACTTTGGTATGTCTCTTTCTCGTATTCTTTTGGTTGTAACTTAAAAAAAAAAGTAATATAGTATTGTTTTTTTTCCAGTCCAAAAGTAATGACTGCTTAATGAGAGCTTGGAAAATAAAGACCAGAGTAAAGGGGACAAAAGAAAAAAAGCACTGATAATAACCACCCAAAGATAACCACAATTACAATTTGATGTGTATCTTTCCTGTGTTTTTGATGAGTATATACAGACTTTTTCCTTTACTAAAATGGTATCATACCCTGAGACCTTTTTGTACTTTGCATTTTTCATTTGTAATATATTCTGAATGTTTTGTCATGTTAATAAATACTCTTGCATATACTTTTTCACTGTGTACAGTATGAGCATATTTAAGTATGTTTATTTGGCATACTTACTTAACCATCTCCCTAGCACTAAACATTAAAAGTGTTTCTAATTTTTTACCACTATAAATAATACCATAGTTAATATTTTTGTCCATACATCTTTCCATGCATCTATGATTGTTTCTTTAGGAATAGAAGTGGAATAGCTGGGTCAAAGGGTATGTACATTTTAATGCTTTTGATACATAAAATGTCAAATTTTAAGCTAATCACGTGTTATATTCTGTCTTGTATTGCTATCTAATTGTTTTATGTGTATGTCTTGTCTCTCTAATTAGGATTTGAGCTTCTTGAGGGCAAGGGAAGTTTCTTAGACCTGTTACATATCCTTTGGCAGTGTGGTTTAACGTGTTGGACTCAGGAGTCATCAACACATAGCATATTAACTTTAAAACAGTGGTTCTCCAGAATTTCAATGTCATAATCCTATAAAGTAAAAACATACATTTTTATTAGGGTAGGTATAGTCATGCAAATTTTTTTATTTTTCCAAGAAAAGATATTAAAAAGCAAAACCAACTATCATTTTCTATCACATCATTCCATAAAGAATATTTAACAACAAAAATTTTCTAATTTCTGAAAAAAGGTCAGGCCTGTAAATGGAACATTTTTGACTTTCTGAAAAACTCACTGCCTTATCCATATTTTCTCATCTTGTATTGGACTGGTGACTTTGCACCTTAGCTTAACAGTGGATTATAGCCAATTTTTGGGAACCACTTATGTAAAAGATTCAGAAAATTAAAAGTTAAACTCTTTTGCAAGCTAAATAATTCTTCCTTTTGCCCACAAGTCAGTCTGTCTTCTCTACAATAGTCGGTACACATGTGCAGGCAATGCCATTTCATTACATAGAATCTATGTATTGCTATGTACAAGTTCTATAAGCAAACTAGATCTTGCTGATAAACATTTGAATGTATTCTCAATTAAAAAGTATTCTCTTTCTAGAGATGTCTGAGGTAGGCTCATTGTAGTGTAGTGGAAAGAAGGCAGATTTTAGATGTCAGAAAGCCTGGACTTGAATCCTGGCTCTGGCATTAAGCCACTTAATTTTCCTTTAGCTTCCTTCTTTGGAAAATTATAATGATAGTATCTTCTTCAAAATGTTTTTAGAGCCCTTGTCACAGCAGTTACTTCACTGTGATGTAATTATGTGTTTATACATCTGCCTTCCTCATAAGACCATAAGCTCTTAAGAGAAGAAGTTGTCCTCCTTTTGCAGCCCTAGGCCTCACCTAGGGCTCCAGGTGTAGCAGGTGCTCAGTAAAATGGCCATTCAATCAGTACAGGATTGTTGAGAGGTAATACATGTGGAAGTTCTTTGTAGGTTTTAAACGTTATACAAATGTTAATAAGAGCTATTTTGGGGAGATTTCGAAAATTTTAGGAAATAGAAAATTAAACCCCTTTAATAGTTCCGTAAATGCTTTGTGTTTTTCCTGGATTTTATAAGGAAACAGTTTTAATTGGGGTTGATGTGAAACTAATTTACTTCCTTGGGAAGACAGAGGGAATAGGTGAATATTCCTCCTTCCCCCTATGGTAGCACCAAGATATTAAATGTTTGTTTTATTTGGTTCCTATCATCAAATCGAATTATAGTAGGATGAACTTATTTCATATTTAGGGAACGATGCCCATTGCTTTTTCCTTTTAATCACGTAACTAGTAAAAGAAGGACACCAAACCTTGAAGAAACAGGAGCCTGGTATGCTCGGTTAGTTTTGGTCAGAGCTCCTTTTTTGACATCACCGACTTAAAATGTCCTAATTTCTATTTGTTCATAAAGCTCCTGGTGAATTTTTGCCACAAGATGGCATTGGTGATTATTGAGTGCACGTACTGTTGAACCAGAATTTTGAAAAAAAGGTGCACATAATTGTTTGTGTTCTTTTGGGGGTAAAACTTGAAAACCTTCATCAATGCTTATATATTAATTTACTTTTGACTTCTAAAAACAGGGTTAAATGCTACTTTACATCTCTTTCTCTCTGTATTCAAGTATTGTTTTGTTCCCTGTTTTCCTGTCTTTATAACTACAGTAACTATGTATTATTTGCCATGTGTTGTATGTGTCTGACTTATTGCTGATAATTGTGGTAACAGGTAAGAAGAAAATACGATGGGACCCAGTTAGGAGGCGCTTCATTCAGTCCTGTCCCATCATAAGGATCCCTAACAGGTTTTTGAGAGGTGGGTGATAACTAGCAAGAGATCTGTGCTTCATATGGGTTAAAGGGAAGTTTGAATGAATTTTCTAAACTCAAAATTCTAATTAAAAAAAATGTTATAAACAGCTTAAATTGAAATAGGAAAAGTCTATACTTAATTTTAAACCTATGTTTCGTACTGACCACTGTTGGAATTGTAATTATAACTTTTGGGGGAGCTAGAATCACTTAATACGCATTAGATGGTAGAAATAAATAATCTCACTGATATCAGTGGTGTGGTCACATTAGAAAAACGACGTTAGAAAAAACTAACCACATTAGAAAAAGCTGTATAGATAACTTATATGGGTATGGGAAAGAATTTTCTAAATAGAAGATTAGGAAGAAATAAAAGTTTAATAAAATAAACCTCTTGTGTCAAGTACCAAAAGAAGAAAGATAAATAAAAGGGGGGAATACTTGTAACAAATGGTTAATATCATGAATATATAAAGAAGGTTAAAACCAAAATAGGATAAAAGCAAATGTCTAGTAGAAAAACAGGTAAAGAGGTATGAATAATCAACTCATAAAATAGTAATACCACTAAATTTGGACACATGTTTATTTTCACTATTTTTTAAAACATAACGATGAAGTATTTGTACCTATTAGATTGGCAAAGATTGAAAATAAGAACATCCAGTGTTGGTCAGGGTGCGGGAAGGCGAAACTCATACGGAAGGAAGCATACATTTTATACGGGTTTCTGGCTCCAATTTGGCAATATTTATCAGAACCTTAAAAATGTTCATACCTGGGAACCAGCAGTTAGCGTAATGGCTATGTCGCTGGACTCCCACGTAGTCAGGCGCGGTTCGCGTCCCGGACCCGGTGGCTTAAAACTCACGCCGGGTGCGTGTGTGTGCGTGCCCAAGATCCCAAGAGGAGAATGGAGGAGAAGGGATTGTGGCGTGACCATCCCCCCTGGGGGGTGATTTCTCGCTTTCTGTCTCTCTGTCTCTCTCTGTTTGTCTGGCGAGCGCACGTGCCCTATAGCGAAAACCTCTCCAAAAAAAAAAGTTTATACCTTTTGACCTAGCAATTTTACTTTTAAAAATGTTTTATTCTTTCTGATTTTTCCACTAAAACATACTCCATACTGACAAAAAGAAAAATCTCAGAAGAGAGTTGCAAACTCTGGTTCAGGAGCCAGAAGGTGGCATGGTGATTAAGGTGTTGGATTCCCATGTGGCCAACCACAGTTTGAGTCCCATACCCAGCGACTTAAAAATCACTCCAGGTACATGTGCATAGGTGCTCAAAATTCCTGAGAGGAGAATGGAGGAGAAGGGATTGTGGTGTGTCCATCCCCTTGGGGGGGTGATTTCTCACTTTCCCTCTTTCTGTCTCTGTCTTTCTCTCTCTCTTCAGGGAGTGCATGTACTCTATGGCAAAAACCTAAAAGAAAAAAAAAAAGAAAGAAAGAAAGAAAGAAAGCCCTGGTTTCACATTATTTTTTTAGATATAACAAATTGTTATACTAGTATATTTAGTGTTATAATTTAGACTTTATTAAAATTATAAGCAAGTATATTTAATTTTAACTGAAGAGATTTCTAAAAAACAAACGAACAAAAAATGAGGTAAAAATCCTGTGGATGTTATAGATGTTTCTATATCCAGCGCCTAACTTATTTTTACCACCCAAGTTTCAGAACAGGAAATAATGAAATCAAGCCTGAATAAGTCAAGAAAAGATACTTGGGTGGTGTGCCACATTTTAACATAAATAATTTTACTGATTAAAAATTAAGAGGTACCTTTAGTATTATGTGACAGAAAAATCATTGTGCACATGTGGTCAAATATGTCTTGTTCTGTAACACCGTTTTCTTTTTTCTACTTATAAATTGAATGGTAATTTATTGGTTTACTGTGAGAAATCTAACAGGCTGAATAAAGCATAAATTAAACCATATTATTTAATTTTTAATATAACTTTATTATAATTAATTATGCTTACTAAATACAAGCATACTTAAATTGTTTCATTAGGAATCCAATATAAAATTATGCAAAAAATATAAATATAAACAAAGGAAATAGTGAAATAACTGGTTCTATCTGGGTGGTGGGATTTAATTTCTTTTGTATATAGTCTCTGTTTTTTAATTTTTTAATCATGGGGAAATAAAAGATTACACAGGTAAGTTTTATACCATGGTTGTTTTTAAGAGACCTAAGTTTCCTCAAACAGTGGCTGAGAAAAGGATAGTCTTTGACCATGCTGACAAGTGAGGTGGGCAGAAACTCAGCATTAGCAATACCAAGATCCCTAGTGACCTTCTCTATATTAGTAGCCTTCTGAGTTATCACCTTCTTCTACCTGTTATAGTGTTTGAGGCTGTTGACACCTGCACCTTCTTAAATTTTTCTCTCCTTTTGTGTTGCTTTACTGCACAGTCCTCAGTGTTTTCTTCCTACTTCTATTGTTCATTCTGTCTCTCTCTCTAGCTTCTTTCTTCCCACTCACCCAAGGTGGGCATGCCTCAGTGTCCCGTCCTATCCATTATCTCCTCTGGTTGTCTCATCAACTTTCACAGGCTTAACTATCTTTGTTTGTTCCTTCATTCTTTCGTTCTTTGAATATTACTTGATTGCTTCCTGTGTCCAAGGCCCTGGGCTAGCTTGTTGATCTAGATAATAGAGAATTGGTTAGACTGACAATTATAGAATAATTGGAGCATACTTCTTTGTGCTAAGTGTCTTGATGAAACGGTGTGGCGTGGGAGCATGCAGAAGAGGTACTTGATTCAGCTTGCGGGAAGAAGGGTGAGCGAGCAGTAGCCATCAGGATGACTTTCAGAAAGAAGGTACTTGAAAGCTGAGTAGGTATTAGCAAGGGAGGGTTGGAATATCTCAAACCATAGGGACCAAGCAGCTTGAGTTGAAGCAGTAAGCAAAACAGGGCAGGGTGCTTTCACAGATCTTTCAGAAGTTCAGCACAGTGGGACAGATGAATCTGAGGAGACCCAGTTTGTGTGGGGCACCACCCAAGGGGAGTTTTCAGGATCGTTTTAGTTTTGTAGCTAGTGAAGAAATTTAATTGAAAGATCAGTTACAAGAGTGTTACAGTTCCTGCTGTGAGAAATGATGGAGACTGAAATTAAGGGTTGGGAATGGAGAGTGGAGAATCAATTTGAAATATAAAGAAGTGGAATTCAATGAGACTTGACAACTGATTGAAGGAGGGAAGAGTCTAACCCGTCTTCCAGCTTTCTGTGTGGACCATTGTACTGTTGACTAGGTTTTTATACAGCTGGGTGGAGGGCAGGTGTTAGGGAAAAGATGATAAATTCATGTTGTCTCCACACCAATAAGCATGTATTTAACACTGTATCTAAAAGTTTCTTCCAGGGAAACCTCTTTGGCAGTGTTTCCTTTTTGATTCTTTAACACTCAGTCTAACTGTCTCTAGGGAAGCTTCCTTGGCAGACATGTTCCTCCTTAGTTCTGACGGCACCCTCTGTGTACCTAACTGTGTCACTACTTACTGCCCTGAGTCACAGTCCTTCGTTTGCTGTAAGCTCTGTGACGGCAGGACAGTGGAGCAGTGTCTCTCATTTCCTTATCTGCAGTTTGCAGCACAGTGCTTAGAGTCGGTTCATCATGTAGCATGTGTAATTATTTAAAAAGCTATCAGGGAATAGAATGGGACTAAAATTTTAACATATTCTCAGCTTCTCTCTGGTGGTGGTGACAGTGAAACTAGTGAATTGTTGAGATTGCTATCATTACGGTTTCATTAGGATTTTATCTGTGGTTTTGAAACAGCCTCTTTTAAGCTTCTCACTTAGGAATCTTTTATATCACTTTTGTTGAGATGATTGAGGGTCATTTCATAGGCCTATTTTCTGGCATTAGATTTCTTCACTAGATCCCTATATCTTTTCTAGGTGTTTCTATGAAACGAGTAGATTTTCGTTATAAAATGTTGGACTGACTATACCCATTTATCTTCCTTCTCCTGAAAATGAAAAAAAAAAAAAAAAGACATAAGGCAAAGAATAAATAATAATTAAAAAACAGAAAGGGTAGGCTTTGAAGCCAAATTACCCTTGTCTGAATCTAGGATCTATCATTTATCAACTTTGTGAATTTGGGCAAGTTGCTTCTCTTTTTGGCCTCAGTTTCCTCATCTGTAAAATTAAGACGATGATGATAGTGTCTACTTCCTAGAGTTATTGTGAAGATTAAGAGAGACAGTATGAGCAAAACACTTAAAGGAGCTGTTTTTGTCTTTAATTGCCAGTGGGTGCATGCTCTCCCTGAGAAGGATGGAGACAGAGAGAGGAAGAAAGCACTACCTTGCCCCCTGCAAAAAAAAAAAAAAAAAA
>NW_006160129.1:1284198-1318965 GCF_000334495.1 Tupaia belangeri chinensis
AGAGAGGAAGAAAGCACTTCCTTTCCCCCTGCAAAAAAAAAAAAAAAAAAAGGGACATAGTTGTGCTACAATCCCTTCTCTTTCTCCATTGCACCAGGATTTGGGGCATGCATGCACAGGCATCTGGCATGTTCTTCAAGCCACTGCGGCCATATTCATACTGACATCAGCCGTTTAGGACCTGGTTCCCTTAACCGTTAGGCTGGAGTTCTGACGTTGAGAAATTTTTACATTTAGCCATGTTGACTCAGTGTTAGTTGCTATTATTATTGTAGTAATACTGGAAATTTTGAGGCATTTCAGGGTAATAGAAAAGCAGTTGGAATTATATTGATTGATAAACCAGCACAGACTAAAATGCAGCTCAAAATAGGTGTTCCTGCTGTATGGTTTCCTAGTAGGGCTCTTCCCTATAACTCAGAGTTTAGAGCTGGCGAGTAGAGGAAGAGGGAGCAGGTGGAAGGTGGACGGTCGAACATCAGGGCAAATAATTAAAAAACTACCTTCAGAACAGTTACTTCCTTACTCCTTCTCTCCCTCCCTTCAGATATGGAGCTCCAGCAGTGACATTAGTTCCCAGTTTAAAACCCTGAGAGCAGCTCTTCAGGCAAAGTAGGGGGTTTGCTTTAGGGAGGGTTGGGCAGCATCACAAGCCTGGACCAGGCCTGGAGAAAACACGCATGGCGGAGATGTAGGTAAAGGACCTGTGTGATGGATTTGGTGAGGATGGAGGAATGGGGAGGAAAAGAAAGGGCACTCCATCAAGGACGGATGTACACTCAAGGACAAGCCCACAAAACTGCAGCCTGCCTTATTTTAGCCATAATAAGGCCAAACTGCCTTATTTTTCTCATCTTCCAAAAGAAGAGAAACCTGACTCACAATGTACCTGCAGAGACTCAGAGTCAAACAGAACTTCCATTTGGAGGTTCTAGAGAAAAATTAATACAGCTGTTGAGGAAACACACATTTCTTAAAATTACCAACCAGTGTAGCCCTTCATTTTTTAGTATGAATAGGTGATCAAAACAGATGTTTGGGGGAAACTAGACTTGGGAGAAGGCAACTGAGGCAAACTAATAAAACAGTTGTCTATGGTAAAGACAGAGATAATGAGGAAGCAGAATGGAAGTTTATAAAGTTCTCATGACCAGAGGTATCTACACAGCTCTGAGAATGAATTGGATCTGTAAATTAAAAAATAGCTCCTGTGGATAGAAATGATTAATAAATTAGTTCTCATTGGAAAATTGATTGCTGAAATAAAAATTCCATTGGAGGATTAAATAATAGACAGACTTAAAGCCAATTGCTTTTCAGAAGAGTCACATAGAGGAAAAACGTGGACCATAAAGCAAGAAGACCAGCAGATAGAAAGTATACGAGGGAAATTAATATTTTGAGGATATATCTCAGTTGTCTGGAATCTGTTTCATAGGAATTACAGAAGGAAAGATCAGACAAAAAGAAGAATGAAATTAAGAAATAATATTTCAGGGCCAGCATGTGACGTGGTGGTTAAGGCGCTGGATTCCCACATGACTGACTGGTTCAAGGCCTAGACCCAGCGACTTCACGATCACAACAAATAAATCGATAAATAAATAAATAAATGTTAAAAATTCTTAAAAGAAGTAATATTTTCCTAAACTGAAGAAAGTCTGAATTTTCAAGTATAAAGGATACACAAAAGATTATGAAGGAAAAATAGAAAAGCAAACCAATATAAGGCACCTCTCTTCGAAGACTCAAGACCAAGAACTGGACTGGAATCTTGTTTCCTGCAACATATTTTGCTGGAAGATGAGTGCCTTCAGTGCTCTGAAGGGAAATTTTAAAGACAGAATTCTGTACCCAGCCTTGCTAATGGTTTCTTTTTTTCGGGGGGGGGGGCCTTAAAAATAGGGCATTAAAAATAAATTTAAAGCTGAAATTTTATAATGTACACCCATTTTGAGAAAATTGCTTGAAGTGGTACTCTCAGTAAAATAAAAAAAATGCAAAGAAGAGGAAGCTTTGGATATAAGCAGTAGTGTGCAGAGAAACCAGCAAAACTGAGTTGTGTGTAAATAGAAGGACAATGCAATCTAGAATAATTGCTAAGAGATTTCTAAAAGCATATAGGAATACCATAAACTTTTGTGTGTTTGTAACATTCTGTAACTATAAAATGAAACAGATTGGGAGTACTGCTAGAGGTCTTACCATTTTTTTTTTATTTTAGTATTTATAGGTGTAATATCTATTAAAAATTCAAACACTTTGGAAATACATTTGGTCTTTATTGCAAGTATATATAATAAAATTGTACAAATCAGTAAAAAGACAAGACAGACATTTTAATAGAATAATATGTAAGAGGTCTGAGAAGGAATTTCACAAAAGGAAAAATCCAAAAGGCCAATACACATGAAAAGATGCTCAACCTCATTATTGGTGAGAGAAGTATATGTTAAAGCCATGAGAGGGACCAGCAGGTGGCATGGTGGTTAAGGTGCTGGACACTCACACATGACCAACCATGGTTCGTGTCCTGTACCTGGTAGCTTGCTTTCTCACTTCTCTTTCTCTCTCTCTCTTTCTCTGGTCAAATTAAAATAAATGAATACATAAATGCAATTAAATAATTCTAAAATTATGTAATTAAATAATTCTAAAAATAATTAAGAAAAAAGCCCTCTCTCTGTCTCTGGTAAAGTACACATGCCATATGGGGGGAAAAAATTATAAATATTAGGTCGTTGGGAAAGTCATGACCTATTTTTCTTTTTTTCTATGCAAAAATGCCTCATGGCTTTCCTGACAACCCAGTAATTGCCAGAGGGTGCACACGCTTACCAGAGAGACAGAGGGAGAGGGAGAAAGGACTCTTCAATGGGCTAGTCATGCTACCTCCCTTCTGTTTCCATCCTGCCACATCCCTGGGCATGCACGCACACATGCCCGGCATGTTCTGTTACTGTGGTCTGCCATGTGAGATCGGCTCCTTTAACAACTAGGCCATGAACTGGCCCCAAATGCCGTTTATTCTTATATTGTTAGAACAGTAATAGTTCATGTTTTTCAGAATGTTTTAAGAGTAATAGAATACAGGTCTCCTAGGAAAAATGAAAGAAAAGAAAACTGGATTATTTCAGTAAAATCAGAAAAGTAGAAAAAAAGAAATAATAGTAAATATTTAAGAAGACTGGGGTAAATCTAAATGAAAAGGAATCAAGATCAAATGAGGTTTATCTGTGAAGTGTATTTAGTCTACTACTTTATGTTAAAAGAATAAGTGTGATTTTCCTGATTCTAAGAAAAACATTTAATAAAATTTGACAGTCTGTGTTTATTTTGTTAAAAATGCATCAAATTGTAGCTTTATGATATATGTGATTTTCTGTGTGTTACATTTCAATACAAATTTTTTTTTTTTTTGGAGAAGTTTTCACTATAGGGCGCGTGCTCTCGCCAGACAGAGAGAGACATAGAGACAGAAAGCGAGAAATCACCCCCCAGAGGGGATGGTCACACTGCAATCGCTTCTCCTCCATTCTCCTCTCGGGATCTTGGGCATGCATGCACATGCGCCCGGTGTGAGTTTTAAGCCACCGGGTCCGGGACGCGAACTGCGGTCGACTACGTGGGAGTCCAGCGACATAGCCATTACGCTAACTGCTGGTTCCCACATTTCAATACAAAATTTTAAAAGAGAGGCTGGCTGGCTGACCGGCTTCCTTTCTTTTGCTACAGGGTGCATGCATTCACTAGAGAGAGAGAGAGAGTTAAAAAAACAAACAAACAAAAACTCAAGGGGATGATCACACTGCAATCCCTCCATTCTCTTCTAGGGATTTTGGGCACACACATACACACCCCTGTGGCATGTTTTTCAAGCCTCTGTGTCCAGCACTCAAATTGTGCAGTTGACCATGTAGAATCCAGCCATCTCAACCACCATGCCTGACTCACCCCCCAATTTTTTTTTTTTTAGCTTTTGTTTTTGGAGAGGTTTTTGCCATAGGGTGCGTGCGCTCGCCAGACAGAGAGAGACAGAGAGACAGAAAGCGAGAAACCACCCCCCAGGGGGGATGGCCATGCCTTAATCCCTTCTCTTCCACTGTCCTCTCGGGATCTTGGACATGCATGCACACGCGCCCGGCATGAGTTTTAAGCCACCGGGTCTGGGATGCGAACCGCGGTTGACTACATGGGACTCCAGCGACATAGCCATTACACTAACTGCTGGTCCCCCAACACAAATTTTGTTCTAAAAACTACGCTCATGGGGCCAGGATGTGGTGTGGTGGTTAAGGCACTGTACTCCCACATGGGTGACTGCAGTTCGAATCCTGGACTGACAACTTGAAAATCATGCCAGGCTTGTGTGTGTGTATGTTCCCAAAATCCTGATAGGAGACTGGAGGAGAAGGGATAGTGGTGTGGCCATACCCCCAAGAGGTGTTTTTTCACTTTCTTTCTGTCTGTCTCTGGCGAGCACACACACCCTCTGCCCAAAACCTTAAAAAAAGAAAAATGCCTCTTCTTGCTAAGGAGAAATATTTTTAGACATCCATGAATAAGATTTCTTTTATTGATAGACTGTGTATAAGAAACTGGTAGCAAAAAGCATATATTTGGTAAAACCTTACAAGTATCCCCATTAAAGTAAAAAACAAAGCAAAGATACCCACTGCCATCTCCACTATCCAGTAACTTTGTTCTGGAGGTTTCAGTGGATATAATAGACGGCTAGGAAAAAGAAAAAAGAGAAGAGGTACATATATAGGAAGAAAAGAGAACTAGAAGTTGTCACTAATAGCAGATGATTTAATTGTCAGTAAAATTCAAGATAATTAACCAACATAGCTAATATTAGAGTTCAGAAAGTTAGCTGTGTAAAATTTAAACTTGTCGGACCAGCAGGTGGCATGGTGGTTAAGGCACTAGACTTTCACATGACTGACCATTGTTCGTGTTCTGGACCTGGCGACTTGCTTTCTCATTCTCTTTGTTTCTCTCTGGTGAGCATATACATGTCCTATTGTAAATTAAAAAATAATAAGTTAAATTAAAAAATTTAAACTTGCAAAGAAAAATCACTTTCCTATAAACAACAATCAACTGGAAAATAAGACTAAAGGGATATCCATTCACAATTGTGTGAACATTATAAAATAATTAGAAACAAACAATAGATATTTAAAGCAATGAAACTCTACTGATGCATATCAAAGTAAATGGCAGAGATTATGTTCGTTCTTAGGTTGTACCTAATATGCCCTAGAGGCTTTTCAAAACATTGAATTTTTAGTTTGACATAATGTTAAACTTAAAGAAAATTAGCAAGAAAATTTTCTTGTATCCTTCATCCAGACTACCCAGATAAAACTTTTTTCCCCTTAGTTTGCCATAGGGTGCGTATGCTTACGAGAAAGAGGGAGAGAGAGAAAGAGAGACAGAAAATCACCCCCCAGGAGGGATGGCCAGGCCATAGTTTCTTCTCATCAAACTGAAGGCACCTATATGGGATCCAGCCACCCTCGCCTCCTGCTACCTGCTGACCCAGATATTGTCATTTTATTTCATTTGCTTTATCCTGCTTTCTATCTTCTCCTCCCTCCACACAACCACACATAGAAATAAACCTATACATTTCATTTGAGAATAACTTACAAATATCATGCCCCTTTATGATGTATTTCAGCATCTGTTCCTGAAAAACAAAGATATTCTCTTAAATAAGTGCAGAACATAAATCGGAATCAGGAAATTAACACCATTAATACTATAAACGATAGATAAAATTAACACGAAGGTCTAAGTTACTGGCCTTTTTTCAGATTTTGCCAGTTATTCTGATGTTCTTTGTAGCAAAAGAAAATCCTAGATCTTGTGGTTGTATTTAAGATGTCATCTTTAGCCTCCTTCTATCTTAAACGAGTTTCTCAGCCTGTGTCTTTTTTTTTTTTTTTTTTTTTTTTGAGAGACAGATTTTTGGTATAGTGTGAGTGCACTCACTGGAGAGACAGACAGACAGAAAGTGAGAAATCACTCCCCGGGGGCATGGCCACACTGCATTCCCTTCTTCTCTTGGGATTTTGGACACATACGCGCACATGTCTGGTCTAAGTTTTAAGCCGCCTGGTCCGAGAAGTTCAAGAAATAAATATATGGAAAAGAAATCTGTAGTTATTCTCTAGAAAGAAAAGTTATCTTTTTACTCCCAGCTGTAAGACACACTGACAGGATGTCTCTTATTTAGAAAACTCTGCTCAGAGGCTTTCTACCTAACAGTTTAATTTGCATAGCTCATGAAATATTTGACAGAGCAAGCAAGTTAGACCAGCACTGTCTGATTGAAATACCAACAAGTGTTGGCCTAGCCATGGTGGCGCTGGATAGCACAACTGCTTGGGAAGCTGGAAGCCATGTGGGAGGCCCACGTTCAGTTCCCAGGTCAACTCAAACACATCATTCACAGTTGTAAACCTATGTAGGGAGACTGGAACAGAAGAATCAAGATACACTGAGACCCTGTCAAAAGTACCTATATCTGTCCCTCTTTCTTTCTCTCTCTCTCTCTCTCTAAGAACTATTTTATTTTGGGGCCAGCAGGTGGCATGGTGGTTAAGGGCATTGGACTCCCACATGCTGACCACAGTTTGAATCCTGGACCTGGCAGCTTACTTTCTCACTTTCTCTCTCTCTCTCTTTCTCTCACACTCTGTTCCTCTCTGGTCAAATTTAAAATATAAATAAATAAAGTTAAATAATCCTTAAAGAAAAATAATTTTGTTTAGCATTATTATTATTATTGATAATATTTTCCAGTTTGACCAAAGGGAGAGACAGAGACAATTATAAAGGAAGCCACCAGATCGACTTGAGTCACAGTTGACCATGTGGGAGTCCAGTGCCTTTAACCACCATGCCACCTGCTGGCCCCTCTCTCCTTCTTAAAGGAGAAAAAAAAAATCAACCATTGAATAAAGAAAGCACGCTGTACGTGTATAAATACACACATTTACATATGCACACAACGTATATTATTCAATCACTAAAAACAATAAAATCCCGGGAACCAGCAGTTAGCGTAATGGCTATGTCGCTGGACTCCCACGTGGTCGACCGCGGTTCGCGTCTCGGACCCGGTGGCTTGAATCTCACGCCGGGCGCGTGTGCGTGCGTGCCCAAGATCCCGAGAGGAGAATGGAGGAGAAGGGATTGCGGCGTGACCATCCCCCCTGGGGGGTGATTTCTCGCTTTCTGTCTCTATGTCTCTGTCTGGCGAGCGCACGCGCCCTATAGCGAAAACCTCTCCAAAAAAAAAAAAAAAAAAACCAATAAAATCCCATCATTTGAGCTAACATGGATGAACCTGGAAACAAGTTAAATGAGATAAACCAAAAACATGTAGAAACTAAAAAGGATCTCATGGAAGGGTAGGAGCAGAAAGTGGAAGAATGAGAATTAGAAGTTGGGAGGATTGAGGGAGTGCTAGGTAGATGTTGGGAACAAAATTAGAGCTAAGAGGAGCAAACTCTGGTACATAGAGTAGGGTATCTGTAGTTAACAGCAATTTACTGTGTATCTTTGAGTAGCTAGAAAATTGATAAATGTTTCCAGTATGAAGTAAGGACAAATGATTGGGATGATGGATATGCTGATTACTCTGATTTAATCATTGTACATTTTGTTCTCATGTTGTAAAAATCACACTGTACCCCATAAATATGTACAATTATTATATGTCAATAAACAAATATGCGAACCTCAAAACTTAAAATTTCATAGCAGCCACATTGAAAAAGATTTTTTTAAAAGAGCGATCACTTTTTTTTAAAAAGATTATTGTATTTCATTTATTACCATCATTATTATTTGTTTAATTTGACCAGAGAGAGAAAGGGAAAGTAGGAAAGCAAGCTTCCAGGTCCAGGACTTGAACCATGATTGGCTATGTGGAAGTCCAGCGCCCCTAACAACCACACCACCTGCAGGCCCCTGAAAAGGTTTTTTTAAAAGGTGATATTTTAATGCTTTTATTTAATCCAGTATATTTAAAATATCATTTCAAGACCAGCAGTTGGCATAATGGCTATGTCGCTGGACTCACGTGTAGTTGACTGTGGTTCAAGTCCCAGACCCAGTGGCTTATACTCATGCAGGGTGCGTGTGCATGCGTGCCCAAGATCCCGAGAGGAGAATGGAGGAGAAGGGATTGCGGCGTTACCATCCCCCGAGGGGTGATTTCTCACTTTCTGTCTCTCTGTCTCTCTCTCTCTTTCTGGTGAGCACACGTGCCCTATAGCAAAAACCTCTCAACAACAAAAAAAATAATTAAAAAAAATATATTTTATTTCAACATATAATCAATATAAAAATACTTATTTTGTATTCTTTTGGGGGTACCAAGTTTTTGGGGTCCAGTGTATTTTACATTTGAAGTACATCATCAGTCGGGCCAGCCCAGGGCTCAGTGGTCATATGTGGTTAGTGGCCACTGCGTTGGACTGCAGGTCTGGACTATGAGCTCCAAAGGACAGAGGTAGTTACTTGTCTCATCATTGTGTCCCTAGCAGCAAGCACAGCACCTGTTACATAACTGGCGTCCAATAATATTGTCAGCTTAATGAATGAATGAGGGCATAGGTACAAAATCATCTTTTCACAGTCTTCTCAGCTTGTAATCCACGTGGGTGAGATATTTGTCACAAAAATAGTTGGCAGTAAACTTAGACTGAAACACTTTCCCTGATAGACAGTGATGTAGAGAAAATCCTAGAAGATATTCTTTTTTCTTTTTTTTCATACTCATCCAGAAGTAGCTTTAAAAATGGGCTATTGGTTCCAGGTATACAACAAATGAGTGAATGATAGAGATTCTTAGAGTTTCTGTCTGTCGACCATAGCAACTCTCTTGTTTCTTCTTTAAGTGTGGCTTGCTAATTCTTAGAAAGAAGTACATGTTTCTTGAGAGGTCCATTGTGGAACTAAGGCTCTGTCCCTTAAATTGTGTATCTCCTAAGTATAATATCAAAGTCCAATGAGTTTTCATACTCTGTTGTTCATTCCTGTCACTGTTTACTTTGACCTGAAGCTCAAGAAAACAAAATGTATTTCATGTTATGTACCTCCAGCTGTTTTAGGTGTTGTGGTGATACGGGATAATTATTATATATCATCTTTACCCTAAGGAGGTTATAATCTATTTGGAGAAGAAAAACAAACTGATGACTTGAGTAGAGAAAAAGATAAATGTCAAATTAATTGATTCACAACTTTCTTCAGTATTTCTGTGTGTCCTAGGGTTGGTTATAGAAAGGTGAATACAAGTACATTTCTTTCTCTTCCCACAAGTAGCTCAGTCTCCTGGAAAGATATGCCTAGGAACCAATAAACATATTTTAGCATAACAAATGTAATAAACCTTTGAGGCCCAGTAATATGCCCACATACAAATGAGGAAGCTGAGTCAGTGAAGCTCAAGGTAGCGGTTAAGAATAACTGGCTTCTGGGACCAGCAGTTAGTGTAATGGCTAAGTCACTGAACTCCTACGTAGTTGACCGCGGTTCGAGTCCCGGACCCAGTGGCTTAAACTCACTCCAGGCGTATGTGCGACTGTGCCCAAGATCCCAAGAAGAGAATGGAGGAGAAGGGATTGTGGTGTGGCCATCCCCCCTGGGGGGGTGATTTCTCTCTCTCTGTCTCTCTGTCTCTGTCTTTCTGGCGAGCGCACGCGCCCTATAGCAAAAACCTCTCCAAAAAAATAATAAATAAAAAAGAATAACTGGATTCAAACCCAGGTAGGAGCTCTTCCACTTCATATTTTCTGTATTTCAAGAGATGGAGAAAGAAATTGAGTTCTCCATCTAAGATAAGTCACAGCTTATTAATAAATTTGCTAACTGATTATGGTTTACCTAACAGATGTATTTACGTATTGGGTTATCGGAAAAGTCATGACATATTTTTTCTACACAGAAATGTATCATGACTTTTCTAACAGCCCAGTAGTTATGTAGTCATCTTATTAATTGTGCGTATATACACTAATGTTTGAGTAGTGTCATACTGAATTGGAAGGGTGCTGGGGTTTTCCTGATGAGAAAGGGCCGCATGGACTAGACTTAGAGGCAGTTCTATGACTAGGGATTGAAGGGTAGATGGAGTAGGCAGAGGTACAATGGAAGGACTCGGCTTTCCAAGCAGAGGGTCCGACTGAAACAGGCAGTGTGAGTGTGAGAGGGAAGGCAGGACGAGGCTGGTGGGTGAAAGGCTTTCAAATACTGGCAGAGGACTTGGTGTCTGAGTAGTAAGGAACCATCAAAGACTCAAACAGCAGTCACAGAGGGGATCTGAGTGACTCAGTGCTGGTTTTTTGTTTTGATTTTTAGTTGTTCTAGCTCTGTGCGAGATTTCTTTTCAGTTCTTGTTTAAAAGCATACCCTAAAAATGATTAAACACACATTTATTTGTATAACACATGTTTACTAGATGTCTAGCATTGTCCTAAATATCTTTTTTGTTTTTTGTCTTTTAAGGTTTTTGCTATAGGGCATGTGTGCTCACTGGTGATTGAGACAGACAGGGAGAGGAAAAGTGAGAAATTACATCCCAGGGGGATGGCCAAGCTGCAATCCCTTCTCCATTCTGCTCTTGGAATTTGGGACACATGTGCCTGGCATGATTGTCAAGCCACCAGGTGCAGGACTCGTACTGCAGTGGGCCGTGTGGGAGTCCAGCATCTTAACCACTACACCACCTGCTGGTTCCCTGAATATCTTTATAAGTTTTTGTTTCTTTCTTCAGAGTGTGGGGGCACCTCCAACAGGGCCTTCATGCCATGACCGGCCTTCTAGTCTCAGCCAGCCCAGGTCACAGGTGTGCATGCACATGGCCGGTGTGCTCAGAGAGGTCCTGCGGAACAAACCCAGGATTTTTCCCATGTGGGTTCAGTTATATAACCACTGTGCCGCCACCTAGCCCCGTTGTTCTAAATGTTAATTAACGTTGTACTGGTAGCTGTTAAAAGTAGATATATCTTAGGGGTCACAGACAACTGTAGTGGCTTCTTGTCCCATCCAGTATATACTTAAACATCCTTGGTTCTGTAGCTATGCAAGGATTTATATAGCCTGGTATAAAAAATTGTAAAGCTAATAGAAATAGTTTAAGTTTTTGTTTGTTTTATTCCAAAATAACCTTTATTTTTTGTGAACTAGTTGATGTAATTTAAACTACAGAAAGTTTTCAAATACAAATAAATTATAATAGGTTTTTTTTAGTTAAACTCTTAATAGGATGAAATATGTTTTTTGAGATGTACATAAGGATTCTTTTTGAGAGGTTTTTGCCATAGGGTGCGTGTGCTTGCCAGAAAGAGAGAGACAAAGAGATAGAAAGCAATAAATCACCCTTAGTGGGGATGGCCACGCCACAATCCTCCTCCTCCTCCATTCTCTTCTCGGGATCTTGGGCATGCACGCACACGTGCCCGGCGTGAGTTTAAGCCACCAGGTCTGGGACTTGAACCGCGGTCCACTACATGGGAGTCCAGCTACATAGCCATTATACCAACTGTTGGTCCCAGGATATTCTTTGTTATGTGCCATAATATCTGGAATGGTATTTATATTCTAAATTTTGCTGTAACTTCTTAACAGCCAGTTTTCTTTTAAGTATATAATTATATATTGTGGGAAAATCAGAGGTTTTATATGTTTGTATTTTTATTCATACATGACTCATTCACATTTGTGGTTATATTTATGTAGCTGTCTAATATTCACAGTTTACTTTAGCTGGTCAGTGTTTTTTTTCTACTTTAAGAAAAATAAGAGAAAATTTGTCCTGATAGCTTTTGAATTTTTAAACCCCTTCTCCTTTTCTTGAAAATTCCAAGTTGTCGGCCATTTTCTTGACTTTATCATGTTATTTTGCCTCCCTTGGGGAATATGTTTTTATAGTTATCAAAACCTGAAAGTAGTCATATGAAAAAGAGATGGAGACTAGCTCCTTAAAATCTTAAGTAGTGGCATATAAATGTATAAAATAACCTAAGCAAATAAAAAATTCATCCATGTTACAAATCTTCCCTGATCCCCTTTTGAAGCTAAAATGGTTGTTACCTTATTCTGTTTGTGCTTTTAATCTGGTGGGCCACCTGTGGAAAACTGTCCTCTTCTTTTCTAGGCCACAGACCTCCACCAGCACGAAGTGGACATCGCTGTGTGGCAGATAATACCAATCTCTATGTGTTTGGCGGCTATAACCCAGATTATGATGAGTCTGGAGGGCCAGATAACGAAGACTACCCTCTCTTCAGGGAGCTCTGGAGGTACCATTTTGCTACAGGAGTATGGCACCAGATGGGCACAGATGGCTATATGCCCCGAGAATTGGCATCCATGTCACGTGAGTGCAAGCGGTTCTGAACTTTTGACTTTAGGAACTGTCAGAGAGGCCAAGTTCAGTGTCACGTGTTCTTTGTTAATTGCTTATAGCACCATAATATGATTTAACCTGTTACTGGGTAGGCTTCTTACTGTGGTAGTAATGTAACATGGTGATTCAGACTCCACCTGGCTTCTGAGTTTGAATCTAGCTGTGTACTTTTGCTTGCTGGAGGAGTTTTAGCTTTAATTTTCTTTCCTGTAAAATGGGATTACTAATCAGGGGGATCAATATCAAGTGTGTGTGTATGTGGTCAGTCAGTATTCACTACACGATGCATTCATAATCAGGAAAGACTACACATTTCATTTATAAATTTGCACTTTATCATGCACTCAGTATTCAGAATAAAGACAGTTATGCCAGATTTATATTATTGTGTTGTGATGAGTCTGTCACTTTCTGTCTGGTATTTATCTAATGTATAATTTTTGTATGGATAGAATGAAATTATTCTAGTATGGTGTCATGTGATGTCTATTGACAAATACACACCCTGTGGCACCACCTTTAAACTCCTCACTTATCAACCAATTTGCTTAATGACCTAGTCACCGGAATGGAGCTCAGTCATTAAGTGAGAAATGCCTCTACTTCACACACAGTAGCTTACAACTTCCTATGATGCAGGTGCTAGAATGGTTGCTATTGTATAAATGAAGACACTGAGGCTTTCAAGAGGCCTAAAGCCTCTCTCCCAGTAACGACTGAGAGCGCAGGCCCTGGAGCCAGACTACCTGGGATTGTTCTTTTTCCCTAGCCTGGCAAGGTTCTTTTTAGGAAACCTTCAATAAGTTATGCAAACCATCTGTTTTCTCATCTTTAAAAATGGAAAAGATAATAATAGTTCCTACCTCATAGGGTAGTTGTAAAGATTAATTAAGAGAGGTTAAATAACTTTCCTCAGGTCACACTGGAATTTAAATCCATCTCTGGCTGGCTCCAGAGCCCATGCCATTAACAACTGTGCTGTATCAATTAAAGAACTGATTTAAAAAGTCGCTGAAGTAATAAGGTAGCACTATTGCGAGGTGGGGAGAAAGAAAGTGTACATTAGAGAGAGTACATGTGAGAGAGAGTGTGTGTGTGTGTGTGTGTGTGTGTGTGCGCGCGCGTGTGTGGGAGAAGAAGAAAAGATGCCGAGAGGAGGAACACCAAAGTTATCTGCAGGATATTGGTGTGTTTCTTTTATCTGGTAGGGGATTAAAATGATAGACATCATAATTTAAAATGTAGAGATCATTCTCCTGGCAAAATCAGAATATCCTTTAATCCCTTCATCCTGTGTCCCACTGAGTCTTCGCTAAGGCAGAGGTGACACTTGATTTTCCTCTGCTTTGCAGCATACTTGAACTGTCTTGAGCCACAGCGGTATGCCAAAGTTGATGTAATTTAGTATTGTCATACACAGTATTTAATGAATTCCATAAATAACTATTGAACACATGTCATATACTTAACAATAAACTACAAGATAGTCCAGGTAGTAGAGCGAATTAGAGCTTTGTCTGAAGAACTTTGTAATAGTTAAATGTCAGTGGCTTTGGCTTTCTTTTTTTTTTTTTTTAATATTTTTACCATAGATTGTATGTGCTTGCCAGAGAGAGACAAGAAAGACAGAGAGAAAGTGAGAAATCACCCCCTTGGGGAATGGCCACTCTGCAGTCCCTTCTCTTCTATTCTCCTCTTGGGATTTTGGGCACATACCCACATGCGCCTGGCGTGATTTTCAAGCGGCCTGGCCCAGGACTCAAACCGTGGTCAGCCATGTGGGAATCAGCACCTTTACCACCACACCACCTGCAGGCACTGGTTTAGGCTGTCTGTGTAAACAGTAAATCTGACGTTTCTGAGTTTCTCAGATATTCAGGATTTTGTGGGGATGTGTTTCAGGTATGTAAGTGGAATTTGTGCTTCTTTCCCCAGTCGTGCTGCATGGGAACAACCTGTTAGTGTTTGGCGGGACGGGCATCCCGTTTGGCGAGAGCAACGGCAATGACGTCCATGTCTGTAATGTGAAGTATAAGAGATGGGCTTTACTCAGCTGTCGGGGGAAGAAACCCAGCCGTATATATGGACAGGTACCAGTCTCTGGCCAGTTACGGTTAATTTGTTACATTTATTTGTTTATATTTTCTTGTCTGGGGATGTTGTTAAAATACTTATAATGCTTCCAATTTTTTTTTTAATGAAGAAAGAATTCAATGTGGTTAATTTTTCAGTTACGATATGAAATTATAATTTGTAAATCTGATTGCCTGCTGTTCCCTATTTTCCCCCTTCCTCTTTTTTTTTTTTTTTTTTTAAGGTTTTTACCATTGAGCATATATACTCGCCGGAGAGATAGAGCCAGTAAGAGGGAAAGTGAATAATCATCCTTCCTGGGGGAGGGCCACCCACAATCCCTTTTTCTTTCTTTCTTTTTTTTTTGGAGAGGTTTCTGCTATGGGCGTGTGTGCTGGCCAGAAAGACAGAGACAGAGAGACAGAAAGCGAGAAATCATCCCCCGGGGAATGGCTACACTGCAATCCCTTCTCCTCCATTCTCCTCTTGGGATCTTGGGCACGCACGCACATGCACCCAGCGTGAGCTTAAGCTACTGGGTCCGGGACTTGAACTGCGGTCAACTACATGGGAGTCCAGCAACGTACCCATTATGCCATTTGCTGGTCCCCCACAATCCCTTTTTATCCATTCTCCTTTTGGGATTCTGGACACATACATATGTGCCCAGTGTGACTTTCAAATGGCCAGATCTGGGACTTGAGCCGTGGTCAGCCATATAGAAGTCCGGCGCCTTAACCACCACGCCACCTGTTGGCCCCCACTCTTTGTTTCTAATCCAATTTAGGATTATGATCTGATGTATATATAAGTTTCTGTAGTTTAAAAAATATTAAAGAATATTATTGACACATAATAATTGTACACATTTATAGGGTACAGCATGATTTTTCAGTACATTATGTCATGATATATTGGGATTATTAGCATATTCATCATATCAAACATTTGTCATTTCTTCTTGTTGGGAACATTCAAAGTCCTGTCTTTCAGCTAATTTGAGATATACAATTAGTTATTGTAAATTATCCTCACCCTACTATAATAAATAACACTAGAACTTGTTCCTCTTACCTATCTGCAATTTCGTGTCTATTAATTAACATCTCTCCACCCTCCCATCCCATCTCCTCTACTCTGCCCAGGCTCTAGGAATTACTTTGTACTCTCCACTTTTGTGAGGTCATCTTTAGTTTTGGTGTGAATGGGAACAGTTGGTATTCTTTCTGTGCCTGGCTTATTTCACATAAAGTGATGTCCTCCAGGTTTGGCCATGTTGCCTAAATGTCAGGATTTCATTCTTTCTAATGGCCAAATAGTATGGAAGTTTCCTTAAATTCCCCACCATCGCTCCCATCCCCAGTGAGACTGGACTCCACTATGGTCCAGGTCTGTCTTTTTTAGAGTGATATGATTCCTTGAAAAACTTTCTGTCCTAAGTAGTAGACTTGAAGATTTCTGTACATGGCTAAGAGAGTTGTATGTGGGTCTGAGCTAAAACATGTAGATTAGGTAGAGATTTGTTTAGTTTCAGTGCTTCATTCCTTAGGTGTGAAAAATTATATCCAAAACGATAGGAAGCAATCTGCCATGTGTCAGAGATTCTTTGAGAGAAATGGGCTAAGCTTAAAACAATCAAGATATGCTTATTTCTTGTCTACCTGGCATTAGTACTGAGAAGCAGCTCCTGAGCTTTAAGTTTGCTTTACATTTCTTTTTTTTTTTTTTGGGGGAGGGTTGTGTTGTAGGATGCTTGTACTGACTAGAGACAGAGATGGGGGGGATAGAGAGAAAGTGAGAAATCATACCCCGGGGGGAATGGCCATGCTACAATCCCTTCTCCCTCCTCTCTGAATTTCAGGCAGGGACATATGTGCATGCTGCATGTTCTTCAAGCTCCCTGGCCCGGGACTCCAACTGCACAGTTGGCCGTGTGTGATCCAACCACCTTAACTACCACACTACTGGCTGACTGGAAGGTCTGATATTTTAAAAGGTTAAAAAGTACAAGAGAATTTCATGAAACCTAACTTTAGGGTATCGAATAAGTTTCCATTTTTTACTCAAGTCTTAATGGTTAAGTCTTGTTCACCTTTCCTCATTACCCAGGCCATGGCCATCATCAATGGCTCCCTTTATGTCTTTGGTGGGACAACTGGCTATATTTATAGCACAGACCTGCACAAACTAGATCTCAATACCAGAGAGTGGACACAGCTGAAACCAAACAACCTGTCCTGTGATCTACCAGAAGAAAGGTGAGGCTCTAGGATTAAAGCAGATTTATTCCTGCTTGTTAAGGTTTGGCCTCTTTCACAATGTTGGTGATATGAAGAAAACCCCCTGGTCCCTGTTAAAGTAGCCGACTGGCTGTTAGACCCCAGCTCAGTAGTAGAGAAAGGGCTTCTGCTAAGGAGATGGACTTCACCCTTTTAAAATGTTATTTCTGCTTACATTTCAGTCTTTCTGCATTAGGAAAATAGTAATACTTTGAAGACAAAACTAAAGGTAGCAATTATAACTAAATTTGATATTAGAAGCAAAACAATTGCTTTCTGGTTATTTTTCTATTCTCCTTCTTAATGTGTATATTAGGATTCTTTGGCTCATTTATTCACAAATACAGTACAGGGCACAGTGCCATGCCCACAGTGATGCTCAATGAATATTTTTTGGATGGGAGGAAGGATAGAAAGGAGGAGGAATAGAAAGGTCATTCATTTTAAGTGCTCATTTTGAAACTCCTGAATATCATATGGTTCTCCCAAGTTGCCTTCTAATAGTAGTCCTTGGTGTTTCACTTTCCTAAGAAGCAATTGCTGCTTCTTAGAATTAAACCCACTGAAAAATTTGAAGACAATTTTTTCCCCTATCATTTAAAGCAAAGATAGTAAACACTTGTCTTTATTTACTATTTAGACTAATCCAATGTCTCTTTGTTGCCTTTAAATAAAATGGCATATAGACGCTAAGAAAGACTTTGTATTTATTGTAGTATGTCCATGGCTGATTTGTAGGCCTACCATGAGAGGACTTGGGAGATGGTCTGTTACTAGAGTAATTTTGATGTAATTTATTTTATCAGCACCAGAGCCTTCAGGGGAAAGGAGAAAATATATTAAGTTTTTAAAGCATTTTCACATGGTTACCTTCTTTGAATCATTTTATGGACATATTATAAATCATTTCAGCTTCTAGCTAGACGACCTGAAAAGTTCTGGTAGGTGTTTCATATTATAGTCACAATTCTCTATAGCATAATTTTCTGTTAAATAAATATTTTCATTTGAAAACCCATAGTCTAGGGTCTCTAATTAAATAGAGGGAGGTCACTTTTTAAAACTTAGTAATAATATCCCCCCTTATGCAAAGTTATCACAAAAAGGTTATAGAAAATACAAATAAGCAAAAAGAAGAAAGTAAAGAAAATCTAAACTCAGAAATAACCAGAATTAACCTTTTAGATGATATTCTTAATAGTAATTTTTTGTGCATTTTTGTGTATCTATAATTTTTTAAATTATTGTTATTTAACTTTATTTGTTTATTTATGAGCAGAGAGAGAGAGAGAGAGAGAAAGAGGGCGAGAAAGAAAGCCACCAAGTCTGGGATTCAAACCGTGGTCAGCCATATGGGAGCCCAGCGCCCTTAACCACCATGCCACCTGTTGGCCCCAATTTTTAATGTTATTATAGCCTATCTGCTCTGTGTGTGTTTTTTTTTTTTTTTTTTTGGGGGGGGTTTTTGCTATGGGGCATGGGGGCTCGACAGAGAGAGACACAAAGTGAGAGATCACCCCCCCCAGGGGGGATGGCCACACCGCAATCCCTTCTCCTTCATTCTCCTCTCAGGATCTTGGGCACGCACACACACACGCCCGGTGTAAATTTAAGCCACCAGGTCCGGGGCTCAAACCATGATCGACTACATGGGAGTTCAGTGACATAGCCATTACGCTAACTGCTGGTCCCTCTGCTCTGTTCTTTTCAGTTAGTGACACAAAAAGAAATTCTCAATATATTAACCATCTCATATGCCTATATTCTTATTTGTTATGTACTAATCCATTTTATGTATATTTTGGAATTCATTTAATCAATTCATTATTGTTGAAAGCTTAGGTTATTTCCAGTGATTCTAATTTATTATAAATAATGATGTCATAAAAATCTTGAGCTAAATCTTAGGTTGATTATTTTTCATTTAACACATTGTATTGTATATTTTCAGATACAGACATGAAATTGCACATGATGGACAAAGGATTTACATCTTGGGTGGTGGTACTTCTTGGACAGCTTATTCTTTAAACAAGGTATTTTTTTAAAAAAGAGAGAAAAATGGAGAGGGAGAAGGATAGAGAGAGGCATGAATCCTTCTAAGCAAGATAATTCTGTTACTTCAGGTATTTTAATTTTCGAGCAGGTTCCTCATCAACATTTGTTTTGTGTTAGATGCTCTTTGTATTTAAGGCAGAAGTTTGTGCCCCTCTTTCCTTTCTAGTTGATAGTTGCCTTTATCACACGTTGAAAATACAGTATGATAATTCTTTCCTTGGGCTGAATGAGGAAAGTGAGTAAAAGAGAAGTAGAGTAACTTGAATGGAACAACTAATTAGAACTGGAAACACGGCTCTAAGGATGTCACATCCCTATCAGCGTCAGTGCTGTGTGTCTTAAAAGAGTAGACGTGTTTAGGACTGCATGTCACTAACTCTGAAAAGCTCTGAGGGCTTTTATTCATCCATCTCTGTGGCATTTCTGAAATTTCATGGTTACATATCCCAGGAGAAATCTAGATTAGGCTACAGAGCTCCTGGTCTGCCTAGTAATCTTAATGATCTTTGTAAGTTTTGTCAAACTGCATCCCCATGTTTTCTTAGCAACTCTTGCTTTCTTCTGTCATAAAAATGATACATGTTTGTTGCAGAAAATATACAAGTTGCAAAACAGTGCACAGAAGAAATTCAAGAATCACATGTGTTTTTGCTTTTCATTTCTACTTTTTTTCATTTCTATTTTTTCTGTGAACTTAAAAAGCTGAAATCATATATGTGCTTAATTTTCAACTGTTCCATGTAATGTTTTGTCTTATATTAGAATTAGGAAAGCTCAGAGAAAAAGCAAAAGAAAAGGAGAAAGACATTTCATCCAAGAATATGTGTTTGCACAGGCTCCTAAATAGGAAATCTGTATCTTTTGCTCTGTTTTGCTGTGCACCTAAGACTGTTCTGAAAAATAAAGTTTATTTTTAAAAATAAATTTTTCAGACTAATTAAAACTACAGTTATTTAATTAATTTGTATATGTGTTTTTTTTCTCTCTCTCCAAGATCCATGCATATAACCTTGAAACGAATGCATGGGAGGAAATTGCAACAAAACCCCATGAAAAAATAGGTAAATTAAAAGTATTGATTCATTTATGTGTATCAAATGTATTTTATACTTTTACTTATTGTGGTAGGGAAAAAGTAATTTTATTGAGTTATATGGCAGATTGAACTTGTATTAGAAATGACTTACATTCCTTAACCCAATTATTCTTTCTTAGTGGTTGAACAAAGAGACTTTTTTTAATAGATATTTTTGCTGTAGGGTACATGCACTCACCAGAGAGACAGAGACAGAAAGACAGAAAGTGAGAAATCACCCGCCAGAGGGAATGGCCACACTGCAATCCCTTTGCCTCCATTTTACTCTCAGGATTTTGGGCATGCATGCACACGTGCCAGCGTGAGTTTCAAGCCACCGGGTCCAGGACTCGAACCATGGTCAACTACATGGGATTCCAGTGACGTAGCCATTACGTCATCTGCTGGTCTCAGACAGAGAGACTTTTTTTTTTAAGAGAGATTTTTTTATACATGTACACTCATGGAGACAGAAAGCAAGAAATCACCCCTCTAGGGGATAGACATGCCACAGTCTCGCTCTTCTCGGGATTTTGGGTACTAATGCACTTGCACCCAGCATGTTTCAAACCTCTAGGTCTGGTACTGAAATCATGATTGGCCATGTGGGAGTCCAGTGACATAACCATTATGCCATCTACTGGTCCCACAAAGAAACTTTTAATGGAGGTTTTTAAATTCTGTGACAGAAATGGGGTAGTATGGGTAGGAAAAGAAATAGGAGCTTAAATCAAGATCTACCTACCTCATTGTGGGTAAAGGCTACCCCAACACCCCACTTTGTTTCCCTGGCACCTTAGCATTGTACCACTGTGAGACTCTTGTTTTTAATTATAATTTTTTATTACATTTAATCACATGTATCGTTACAGTGTATTCCACTGTGAGACTTCTGAAGACTTTTTTTTTTTTTTTTTTTGAGAGGTTTTTGCTATAGGGCAAAACCTGTGCGCTCGCCAGACAGACAGAGAGAGACAGAGAGACAGAAAACGAGAAATCACCCCCCGGGGGGATGGCCATGCCGCAATCCCTTCTCCTCCATTCTCCTCTCGGGATCTTGGGCACGCATGTACATGTGCCCGGTGTGAGTTTTAAGCCACCGGGTCCGGGACGTGAACCGCGATCGACTACATGGGAGTCCAGTGACATGGCCATTACGCTAACTGCTGGTCCCGAGACTTCTGAAGACTTCTAAAATGAGGAAGAATTGGCAAGACTAGTCAGTTCTTGCTTACTGTTCTAAAGGCATTGTTTTGATTTTGCACATAGTACATCTTTCACTATGTCCTAGTCAGGTTATTCCCAGTCTTTCTGTGAATAATGGGGCTTTTGTGTTTATGTGTTTGGCAGGTTTTCCTGCAGCCCGAAGGTGTCACAGTTGTGTTCAAATAAAAAATGGTAAGAATTCTGAATAATGTTTTGATACCATGTCTGTGATTGTATCTCCTGAGAATGTCTTAACTTTGGGAAGAGTTGATTTTTCATCATTTAAAATTGAAGGGGAATCCATAGTTATGCCTCTGTCTACAGCCAGATTCCCTTAATTGTAAGATTTCCTTAATTGTAAGAGAACTAAAAAACTGGAGATATATAAGCTTTTATTGTACTACCTGACCTTTCGGCAGATGTCTGTGGTTATGGTGGGCAGTGCTGATAATCTTGACTGCTTATCTACTAGAGACCTCTGTGGACATCCTAGTAAAACTGTAATAATGCCTTTAAGGAGTCATTTCATAAAGTTGATTCTGTTCTCTGTATGATGCCAACTAGAAGTCTTAGCTCAGTTTTTGGCCGTGTTATAACTAAGACATCGTATATGTTCAGAAAGAGGCTGCAGCTCCTTTATCTGAGTGTGATAAGTGACTCCTCTTTGGTTAACCTTCGTGACTTTTCATGTACTATAAAGCTTACTTTATAGTTTGATATACCTCCTTCAATTTTTTTCTTGGAGGAAAGCGTGTGTAAATGAGTTTGATAGCCTGTATCCTTTCAACAGCAGCTTTGTTGAGGTTTAACTAGGATCATTCTGCCATCTCTAGTACAGAGGGACTTTTATTATGCCTCTGCTTTTGGGACAAGATTTATGGATAGTGGCATTGTTCAATTTGCCTCTCTGAGAACGGAGCTATACTTTAAAGTTTTCCTTGAATCCTGGCCAGAAAAACTTTCCAGTGCATTGTATAGTTTGATTAAGTACTGACTTAGACTTGATCTAGACTTGAATTAGGACATTTATTCATTTGATTCTTTGAGGCTAAGCACCACACAAATAGAATTCAGCCTTAGTCGTGGGCATTTCATTGGAAGGTTCACATATCCTCTGTTATAAGTTGTCTAATTAGTTACAGCTAACTGATTTTGTAAAACAAACAAAATCTACTTTTCGTTTTCAGAAATTTTGCTCCTGATAAGGAACTGTACAGATGTAATGGAGCTTCAGATTGTCTCCTTTTGGCTAAAGAAAACATGGAAGAACCTTTTTGGTGCTCCCCAATGGCACATTGCAGTGAATGTTGCTCCTCGCATTAAATGTCTGCCTAGGGAACATTTGTGTCTGTGGCCAGATAAGCATGCATTTTTTTCTAAGCTGTTATTTAAAAGAAAAGGTTACAGAATGGTGGCCCAGACATGTGTTTTGTTTGACTCATATATGAATTAAGGTTTTTTGGGTTTTTTTTTTAAATATTTGTTACATATGGACAAATTATAGTTGTATATTTTGGAACTGGTGGTCAGCACTTAAAAAATCAAATGTTTCTTGGAACAGCTCCATGGCCTGGTGGTTAAGACAGCCTGATCCTACATAGCCAAGAATGCTGTTTGACTCCTGGACCGGGAAGCTTGAAAAGCACTCTGGGTGCACGTGCTTGCATGCCAAAAGCCTGAGAGAAGGGCGAGATGGAGGAGAAGGGATTGCCTAGTGACATTCTCCTTTGGGGAGTGTTTTCTCCTCTTCCTTCTCTCTGTCTCTCTGTATCTCTCTGGCAGGAACCTGTGCCCTTTAGCCAAATATAAATATATATAAATAAATATATATATTTTTAATTTTATAAAATTTAATATATAAATATATATATATATATACACACATATATATTTTTTAATCCCAATATCCAGCTTCTTTTGAAAAATTGAAAGATGTGGCGATTGTAAACCTTCAGTCCTCTGTGGTAGCAGTCAGCTGGAGCTAGCCATCACCTCTCTTAGCACATGGCCACTCCAGTTTTTGTGCCCTGGACCTCCTATTTGTTTATTTTTCCTGGACCCCCTTGAACCTTCACTTTCTATGCCTGGAACCTGTAGGTACTTGCTTTTGAGAACCCTAATGTGAATCCCACTTAAAGGCCTGCTTATTCTCAGTCCTAGTGAAGACCACAGGCATCGTGTCCCAGTTCTGTAGAGGATGAAGACAGCAACATGAGCTAGTGCCCAGTGGATATCCTCCAGGGGGGGGAGCAATCCACCTACCTGGTCCCATGTCAGTTTGCTCTGTGACCTCCTGCAGAACATGCCCACATGCCCTAGTGTTGGCTCTTTTCCTTGTGTGATCTTGGCTTTCTCTTTTCTTGATAGATGTTTTTATCTGTGGGGGCTACAATGGGGAAGTGATCCTGGGAGATATCTGGAAGTTGAATCTGCAGACTTTTCAATGGGTGAAGCTCCCAGCTACCATGCCAGAGCCAGTTTATTTCCACTGTGCAGCTGTTACACCAGTAAGTTTTTATTTTCATAGCTTCCTTACGTAGTTGCAAATGCTGAAGAAACCTTTTTTCAGAGATATTACTGAGTCGTTAGAAAAGTCTTAACATATTTTTCTTTGTTTTTTTTTTTTTCCTGTGCAAAAATATATCATGACTTTTCGAAGACCCAATAGCAAGAAAAAAAGATCCTGATAGGTATACCTTGGACTAAGAATATGTTTTTAAAACTTCCTCCCAAAGTTAGCCCTTCCTCTGAGAAAATGAGAGAAAACCCCCATCATATCCAAATTCGAAAGCAGGGGGCCACAGGTGGCATGGTAATTAAGGTGGCGGACTCCCACATGGCCAACTGCAGTTCAAGTTACAGACCCAACAGCTTGAAAATCACACCGGGTGCATGTGTGTGCGTGCCCAAAATCTGGAGAGGAGAATGGAGAAAAAGGGATTGCAGTGTGGACATCCCCCCAGGGGGTGATTTCTCACTTTCCCTCTCACTGTCTCTCTGTGGCAAGCCATGTGTCACATGTGCCATATGACAAAAACCTTAAAAAAAAAAAAAAAGTAAAACATAAATGTAAAAGAAATGTTTCCTGTGGCATTCGGGTCTGGGCAGTAATCCTAAAGGTGTTTCCTGTGAGGACAGAATAGTTTTACCTCTGTGATACCTATTATTGAGGATCCCACTAGTTTCTTGAAGGCAAAGACCTTTATTTTCATCTTTGTATTTTTTAAGATTTGCCACTTTGGATAGTTAATATGGTTTAATGGTAGTTAATAGAATGAAGTTGTTTGTTTTTAAATTTTTTTTAATGTCTGTTGTTATTTCTTTAGTAACTCATTCATCACTTAGCCCCCCTTGATTCTGCAGTATGTTGGGATTGGTGAGAAATGTTTTTGTTTCACCTCCTGATCAGCTCACTGTGTTTGTTGTTGTTGAGGGGTGGAGAGGAGGGCTGAGTGTTCAGCTTTGGTTTCTGTTTCTGTCCTGTTTGAATTTGTTGCCTTTGACTGCTGTTTGTTCGTAGGCTGGTTGCATGTACATTCATGGCGGAGTGGTGAACATCCACGAAAACAAACGGACTGGGTCGTTGTTTAAGATCTGGCTGGTGGTACCTAGCCTGCTGGAACTGGCGTGGGAGAAGCTGCTCGCGGCCTTCCCTAACCTAGCAAACCTCTCCCGAACACAGCTTCTGCACCTCGGACTCACACAGGGACTCATCGAGCGCTTGAAATGAGGATTTCTGGACTGTTCATTGATACTGGAAATGTTAATTTAAAGAGACTCCTTTATTTATGGGCAGTGTAGAATGTGCTACAAAGAAGATTGGTTACCCTGATCAAGGCCTTACTCAGAAAATACATCTGATGCCTTTCTGTAAATCGGTTTTTAAGTTTATGGACATCTCACTTTCCTACACGCTTCTTTCTTTGTTCCTCTCCCTCCTGCCCCAGCACGGACACATACATACTCCCTCTTTCTTGATGGAGTTGAGGGAAAGTCTCAAAGTACCTTCATAATGTTGCGAATCAAGATAAGATGAAGATTTTTTTAGAAGGAATTCTGAATATATGGCTATGGCAGCCAGTGCTCTCCAAATTAAACATCATCAAGAACAAAAATAAAATTAAAACATTTTAAATCTAGCAGCAGCAAGAAAAAACAGTTTAGAAGTAGAAGGTTAACCTTGAGAATTCGGCGGATTGTACTTAAATGTGATGTTAACTTCGTGTTTTCCAGATGTGTCTGATAGAGTAGCTGGGTCCACTGGCAGCAATGGTGGACATTTGCTCCATAGATGCCCAAACCCTTTGGCTTTGGAGTAGAGTTTAGCAGCTCAGCAACTCTTGGTTAGTGACTTCTTTTTTCATCCCTACATGCTGGCAGTGGTTAGAGTTGTCTTATTGAAAGACTGACTGTGTGTCCGGGTCATGCTCTTTGTGGTTAGTCTGGGAAATACAGCACCAAAAATGTCTCCACTTGGAAACTGCTAGTGGTCAGAGTTCTTCATTCTGGGTTTCTTGGAAATTTTCCTGTGCTTATTAATGGTTTTAACTATCTCTTTGACTTCTCTACGGGGAGTTATAGACCCTAAATATGCAGTGGAGGTGCCATGGGACATAAACAAATACCTGCTAGGTGGGCCAGAGGAGAGCCAGCATAGAGAGCCAGTGCACTCTGGGCTTGTTCACTTGGCCTCTGCTGAGGCGCTGGCCTTGGACTGTCATGTTAGCTGTTTTCTATTCAAAACTTGTTTCTTTTCCAGTTGCTGGACCCCGTAGTTGGCCTTTCCTTAGGCAGTTGGTCCTTGGCTTTCCTTTTAGCTGTTGCCTCTTTTTCTGTCTGCTTTAATGTGCATGGTGCTGAGATTAATTGTCTAGTGATTAGATAAAAGGTCTCAGGGGAAAGCCATAGGTCATCCTTTCTGAAGAAGCAAGTGTCATTTACAAACGAGTGTGAAGAAGGATGAAACTGAGTATCACTCACTTTTTTTGGTGTGAAATTTCAGTTTGGGTTCTGTTTTTTTAATTCTGAAAAGAAAAATGACTTAATTTCACTTGCTTTGCCCTCAGCCTGCTGGAGAAGGTGAGCATGTCACAAGCCACCAGCATTTGGAAATCACGGTACTCACGGTACTGAGGGCATGCAGGAGGGCACAGTGCCAATCCTCTCGCAGGTCACCTCTTGGTGGAGACTCACACGGGAGATTTGGGACAGATTTTTCCTTTAAGTGCCTCTTTTTCACCTAGCTTTTAAAGTTACTCTTCTTTTTTCTTCATCCCTCAAGGAATCTCTCTAGCTTACGTGTGGACTTAAAACCACCTTTGAGTTAGAACTGAAAGGCACCACCCAGTGTTCAATTCTGGGGGAGAGAAAACCTTGGCCTCCAGACTTGGCTCCTAACTTGTAGGCCTTATTGTAACATCCCTCCCATGTTGAGTTAATGGAGCCTGTATTCTGAAAAGTCCTGTTGCAACCACTCATCTGTGATCTTGGGCCCTTTTAGGGGAACGAGGAATATGAAAAGGGGAAGCTTCTCTAAGGATCTCATCCTCCACATCTTGCCATCGCCAGCCTGCATGGCATTTAACCTCTCACCACCCACTGCGAGGCTACTCCTCTGAGTCGCCCTCTCCAGAGCAGGTTAGTCTGAGCAGCTCTATTGGTTCAAAACAGAACTTCACTACGTGACTCCAGCTTGCTGTCTGATATCTGGTGGAAATATATCCAAAATTAAACAAAGCATGTTGTCTAGGGTGGTGAAAGGATTTTTGTCATAGATTTATACGGGACCTAAAACTGACATATTGCCTCTGTGCTTAGATCTCCATGGTCCTTGGGATATAAGCACGTCTCTAGCTCTGCTGCACCAGAAAGCTAGAGGTGTAGTCTAGTTTAATCCACACTTGCTAGAATCCTTTTTTAAGCCTCCTGAGGGCAGTCTTCTTTGGAGGCCTGACATGGAAGACTTGTGTGTGATATTTTCATAAACATACTTTCAGTCTGAGGTGTCTTCTTTTAATATAACACTAGTAAAAGCTGATGTAGTAAGACCAGCTCTGAGTGCTATAGAGCCACACATATGCGAATGTTCCGGATGCCAAATGATACTGTGTGTATGATGATGTAAATGTAGACTGGAATTTATAGAAGGGGTTGCCAGGCATTTTACTCTGTCTATAACCAGTACTCAGAGTTCCTGACACTGTTCCTTGATTTAGGAAGGTTTATGCCTGCTGCTTCTCAGCCTCTTTGAGGTACTTCCAGCCATCTTACTACAGTTCTGTAAGTTAAAGTGCAATATATAGAAACACATGGATATATACAGATTATATATAGGGTGTGGCTCTAAAGTAGGTAGACTACTTTTTCTATCTGCCTTGGGGAAGCCAGCTCATTACTTTAGAGTCAGATTATGCTAAGAATTTTAGCTGTGATCAACTGGCTTAAGCCAGCTCTCGGTGAAGCTGGATTTTCAGTCCATGTTTCTTACTCCGATTCTTAGAAACTTATTGTTCTGTGGGTTTGTTAGAGTTGGGGTGTTTTTCCCCAGTCACCTTTGTACTGCTATCTTATGTTTGCATGTTTTCCTACATTTTTTGCCCAGGAACAAAGAAATGTTTAGGAAACTCCTTACAGGTGGAGTTTCCTAAATGGAGAAGTAACACTTTAATAGTAATTTAAGACTCTCAGTTCTCTCATGTATATAAAGTTATCTGGGGATCTAATACTTTATTAAAGGAAGAAAATGATGCTTTCTTTATTTAATGAAGTATTTCCCACATCCCGGAAAAGCTATAAATCAATAAAGAATATATTGAAATTTTAATTCTTCTTCAGGGGCCAAAAGAAACCCTTTCCACTTGCAGAGTCTTCTTTTTTCAGGGCCCAGTGAGGACCATCTTTGTCCATTACATATCTAAAGATAAAACTATAATAATAAACCTATGGACATTTTAAAGCAAAAATATGCTAATAGTGACCTTTGGTTATCTAGAGTAGCATGAGTAAAAGCACAGATCATTGAAATCCATAGATAATGTCTTACAACTTTACTATCAAACAAATGATTCATTTACAGTTCTTTTTCTTCCCTGCCCTTTTCCCACACACGCCTTCTTTTCAGTGGCATGAGGCTAATGAGTAGTTGGAAAAGGAAAAGGAGGGATAGCAGATGGCATGGTGGTTGGGGCACTGGATCCCACATGGCCAAGTCTGTGGTTTGAGTCCTGGACCCAGTGGCCTGAGAGACACGTTGGGTGCGTGTGTGTGGGTGCCCAAAATCCTGAGAAGAGAGTGGAGGGGAAGGGACTGCAGTGTAACCATCGCCCCCGGGGCTTGATTTCTCACTTCCTCTCTCTCTGTCTCTCTCCCAGCAAGTGCATGTGCCTTATGGCAAAAAAACTAAAAATAATAATAATAATAATAAAAGAAAGAAAGGAAAAGGCGAGTCCTGGAGGGGCTAGACACCTAAGCAGCCCGATTAGCTGGTCCGTCTGACTACTGATGAACGCTGAAATTAGGAACCATGGTGTTAATCCTGACTTACTCTTCAATGGAATCTCCTGCCCTGAGTTCTAGGCTGTCTCTCCTACCACCACGAAAGAACTCTTAGCATCCGTGAGAAGAAAAAGCTGTGGATGATGTAGGGCAATTCCCATTATTTGAACACATTTCTTTGGCTCTTGACAAACAGTTTTATTCTAATCTTGTAGGAGCCTTACTTCTTCTTTTGGAGATACCTTTTCTAGTCATCTAGCTTGGCATATCAAAAAAGTTGAATTATTCTCTAAGATTATGTTGATCTTAATATTCTGTAAAACCAGTTTGTTTTTATGTGGTCTTACAGATGTGTAAAAAGTGGCACAGGTCTGATTGTCTACCTGCCAGCCTTCCAATGTAGCACAAAAAGCCATTTTCCTTTTTTTTGTCTCCTTTAATTTTTCTGGTATTGAACTCTCGTTTGATGAGGTTTTATGATCCTGTGATCATAAGTTCCTGAAACTGGTCACAACTTAAATTGTTTTGGGTCCCCAAATACCTCGGAACTCTAGAAGTGTTGGCAGGGCCTGAGGCAGGCTCGACAGAGTTCTTCAACCTCCGTGTATGTCACCCCAAATCGTGCCCCGCAACAGCAGTCCCCCTGTAAGGTCATTAGATTTGGTGGAACGTGACCCTGTCCCTCGTCTGGTATTACGAACAGAAGTTCTAAGTTGTGCTTTAAAAGTGGTACCATCATTTTAGTGTAATTTTCATGCTTTTAGTTTTTAAAACATTTTAGAAGTTTTTTAAAGGCCCTGCTTATTCAGTGTACAGGGTGAGTCAGAGGCAGTTTTCAGAGAAGAAACCAATGTCACCACGTGGTAGTAATTGCTGTTTCACTAGTTACACATCTAGAATACAAAGGAGGCATCAGAAAACACTTTCTCTAAAGCCACTTCCTTGTACACAGAGCCTGCACAGGGAGACACAGCACCTCCCCATAAAGGCACCTGTCACCCACCAGTTTACTAGAACCTAGGCAAGAAAGGGAAGCCTCGCTCTGAAACAGTCTCTGAGGGGTGAGCCTGGGCTTGCTCTGCCTACAGGGCCCCCTCAGGCCTCACACAGTGCTTGCCTTACTTTAAAGCTATTTGCCACAGTCCTGTTAAATCGTGTGGAAGTCTTTTTGCAGTCTGTGTGCATGCCATATGATCAGGACAGCTTTTCCACCTTACCCGGTTTCCTACCAGCAAGTAGGAAATATAGTGAATTTACCCTAAAATGTCCAATCTGTATTTATGTACCTTGTCAGTGTTTTGCTGTTGGTTTTCTAAAACAATCCGATCAATAAATCTTATCCAAATGTATTTGAGTCAAGGCTGCCTCAATTGTCTGACGATAATTTGTGTGTGAGTGAGCTCCCCTGTGTGACATAAGGGTCAGTCCCCCCACTTTCTTCACCACCACCCCCTGCCCGCCTGGGGTCAGCTGTTCTCAAGAATGTCTGTGAGTCAGCCACCTTCCACTCCACCCCACCCCAATTCACCCCACCCCACTGTGGGTTTTTCTGTCTGCTTGCCTTCTAGCATTCCTGGACGCACAGTGGTTCCCTCAAGAGAATGCTGCTCCCTCCACAGACATCAGTAAGGAAGCAGTTGTGGGACAGGCTTGATAAACGCACTGGGCACAAGTTTTTGTGTGCCCCAAATCCTGACAGGATGAAGAAATAGAGGAGAAGGGACTGTGGTACGTCCATGTCCCACAGGGGGTGCTTTCTCCCTCGTCCTCTCTCTCTCTCAGTCTCTCTCTCTCTCAAGTGAGCACATGTACCCTCTGGCAATTAAAAACTTCTAGTTTGGGGCAAGCATGGTAATTAAGACACTAGACTCCCACATGGCTGACCACAGTTCAAGTCCCAGACTCAGCAGCTTGAAAATCACACCAGGCGTGAGTGCATGTGTACCCAAAATCCAAAGAGAAACATGGAAAGGAGAGGAGACTGCAGCACGGTCATCCCCCCGGTGGCTGATTTCTTACTTTCCCTCTCTCTGTCTCTCTCAAGCCAGTTCATGCATCCTATTGCAAAACCTAAAAAACAAAAAACAAAAAACTAGTTTGTCAAAATTATTAAGCTATCAAAGCTAAACAGTATAATCACATTCTCTTACAAATTTCTATAGTAATTGCTTGAGGGAAGAGGACATGGTAAAAGCGTCCACTTTCCATAGTACCTTCCAATGAAAGGCACAAGTTCTAGACCAGTGCCAGATCAATGAGCCACCTGCAGTGATGCACCGTACCTGCTCCGCCCGGTAGGCTGGCAGGCCCCACCCCCCCGTATTGAGTACTCGACGTGTGGCTAGTGTGACCAAAGGACTGAATTTCTTTCTTTTTTCTTTTTTTTAAAGTGTTCACATTCTTTCAACTATTTTTTTAAAGAATTATTTTAACTTTATTTATTTATTTTAATTTGACCAGAGAGGAACAAAATGAGAGTGAGAGAGAGAGGGAAATGAGAAAGCAAGCCACCAGGTCCAGGACTTGAACCATGGTTGGCTATGTGGGAGTCCAGCGCCCTTAACCACCATGCCACCTGCTGGCCCCAAAGGCCTGAATTTCTAATATGATTTAATTTTGATATATTTAAATATAAATAGTTGCACGTAACTGGTGACTACCGACTAGACGGTACAGTTCTAGAAAGAGATGACCTGGGGGTTGGGAGACCAGGCTCTGCTCTTGGCTCAGTTCACAATGGTCCTGTTCAGTATGTGGCTGGCTTTTTTATTTTTTATTTTTGGAGAGGTTCTTTCTATAGGGTGCGTGCACTTGCCAGACAGACAGAGACAGAGAGACAGAAAGCAAGAAATCACCCCCCGGGGGGATGGCCACGCCGCAATCCCTTCTCCTCCATTCTCCTCTTGGGATCTTGGGCTCACACGCACATGTGCCCAGCGTGAGTTTTAAGCCACCGGGTCTGGGACGCAAACCATGGTCGACTACATGGGAGTCCAGCGACATAGCCATTACGCTAACTGCTGGTCCCAGTATGTGGCTGGCTTTTGTGGGGCCTTGTTTTACTCCTCTGTCAGATGAGGGAGTTAAGTATCCCTGTGGTCCCTTTTACATCTGACATCCTGGGATTGGTATGTTTGACCAAAGGCCTGGCACATCATACAGGTACAGCGTGTGAGAAAGAAGCCTCCTTGATTGGATCTTGCTGTGTCCTCTCCCTGGCCCTCCAGCTCCTCAGGATCCTAGGTGCTCATGTGCAGAGAGAGAGAGAGAAAGGGAAAATGAGAAAGCAGGCTGCCCCGGGGATTGGAACCTGCATTTGGCCATGGGGCTCCTGGCCTTACAGGGCACTGCAGCACAGTGACTGAGCTGACTGCTGGTTTTAAGTTTGTTCCTGGCTGGTGGTTGTATTTTCCTTTTCCTCCTCCTTTTTAAAGGGGAACCTTTCATAGCTTTATTTTTATTTTTATGTTTTTTGGAGAGGTTTTCGTTATAGGGCGCGTGCGCTCGCCAAACAGACAGAGACATAGAGACAGAAAGCAAGAAATCGCCCGCCAGGGGGGATGGTCATGCCGCAATCCCTTCTCCTCCATTCTCCTCTCAGGATCTTGGGCACACACGCACATGCGCCCGGTGTGAGTTTTAAGCCACCGGGTCCGGGACGCGAACCGCAGCCGACTACGTGGGAGTCCAGCGACATAGCCATTACGCTAACTGCTGGTTCCCTCATAGCTTTTTTAATTCAGCTCTTCAGAATACCTCGGATCTCAGTCTCTTCTGACTAAACCTGACTGTAGGGGATTGAATGATTTAAAGGGTGCAGCTAGAGTATTTTTATTTTAGGTTCTTCATGGATTCAGATGCTGGCTGACTGGTATTTGGGAATCATTCGTTGCTTTAAAAGCCAATCCTGGAGGCTGATGGAAGGAACAATGGAAGGGCAGGAGGGGATTTTGAAAATGTGTACCACCTCAGGTTTTATGTGCACTTTATCATCTTGCCCATAGGGTATTCCTCAGCAGCCTGTCCATTCATTAAATTGGGCTAAGGTTTTCCTTTCAGCTCCTCCACAGCCAAGTGAGAGCAGTGGAAGGTTTTGTGACAGTGCAGATCCAGCCAGTCTGCCCATTCTCTACAGGCCTCGGGTCTGGCTCCCGGTGTCCATGCGTGGTGAGACACTTCCTCAGATTCTGCAGCAGCCCATGGGGGCAGGAAGGTGCCGGGCACTGCTCAGGCGGGAGAGCAGTAACCTGCCCAACCCAGAGCCAGGGCTAGGGAGCGAGAAGGGCAGGCAGCTCAGAGCTGTGGCCACTTACTCTTCATGGGCCCCGCAGCAGGCCAGGAGCTTCAAAACAGTCTAGCAAGTGGCATCTATGAAGAGAAGTGTGACACTGTGTCACCTTAAGGCAGACTGGCCAGTTCTTTGCCTGTGTTCATGTGTTATGTGTGTGTGTAAGAGAGCGAGTTTGTAAACACAAGCATCCCCAACCAGGCCTGGTCATGCTGCAGTCTGTTTTTCTCCAGTACTGTATCCCATAGGATCCAGGGCACACAAATCCCTGGTGTGTTTTTCAAATCACTGAGACCAGGACTGGAACCCTGGTCAGCCATACGGGATTCAGGATCAGTCCTCTGCACAGTGCCTGACCCTTGCATTACAGGCCTGCCCAGGTTGTTCTTCTGGAATCTTCCACCGAAAGCCTTCTGACTATTGGAGCGGATGAGGCTCTCACCATGAATGAACATGGTATGTTTAAAATCCCCACCCAACTGTAAGCGTCCACACTTATTCTACCAACCCCAAAGAAATGTGTAGGGACTTAAAAGTTCATGGACAAGTGGAATTAAAGTGTAAGTTTTGTTTGTTTTTAGAGAGGTTTTTGCTATAGGGCACGTGCACTTGCCAGAAAGAGAGGCAGAGAGATAGAAAGCGAGAAATCACCCCCACCTGGAGATGGGGATGGCCAAGTTGCAATCCCCTCTCCTCCATTCTCCTCTCAGGATCTTAGGCACGCACACACACACATGCACCTGGCGTGAGTTTAAGCTGCCCAGTCTGGGACTCGAACCACGGCCGACTACATGGGAGTCCAACAACATAGCCATTACGCCAACTGCTGGTCCCAAAGTATGGGTTTTAAGTGCAGAAATTATTTTGAAATTCATGGTTTTTTTTTTCTCCATATGACTTTTTTTTCTTTTTGAGATACTTTTGCTATAAGGCATGTGTGCTCACCAGAGAGAGATGGAGAGAAAGTGAAAAATCACATACATATCCCCAGTGGGGATAGCCACGCTGCAATCCCTTCTCCTCCATTCTCTGGGGCAGGGATTTAAGGCCGGTGGGCACATGCGCCTGGCTTGAGTTTCAAGCCTCTGGAGTCTGGGCCTCAAATCGTGGGTGGGCCATGTGGGAGTGTCCAGCGCCTTAAGCACTACATCACCTGCTGACCCGAATCCTGAACTCCCTGAAGATCCCTGGCCATCTGCAGCATCTGGATTCTTATTTACTTACCAAACCTCACCTTGAAACAGCCACGAGATCATGGCCCAGATGTCAGCACCTGCCAGCTCAGTTCACTCTGCATTACCCAGACTTGCACGCAGAGACAGCCATCCGCAAGGTGGCTCTGGAGGCTGCTCCAGCGGCTTGCACCCTGGGGCATCCAGGAGTAGAGCTCCAGCTTTAGCCCTGATCTAAACCCCCCACCACAGCCCCAGAGCCCAGCCCGCGCCTCCCTGCCAGGATGGCCAAGCATTTGCACGGCTCATTTTCTCCTCAGCAAACCTGTGGGACCATCAGCCTAGAGTTCTCATTCCCACTTCTCAGATCGGTAGGCCAAGGGCATGCCAAGTGAAGTGGTTTGCCAGGGAGATCTCCAGACCTTCACTCCCCAGAGGGTCCCATCCGTGCAAACCTGCAAAGGCTTGTTTGGAAGCTCTTTGACTCTCCAGCCGGAAGCGAGCATGGGGAACCATGGCCTTTATGGAGAAGACCCTTACAGAAGGACTTCTGGGGAGTGACCCCCCCCTGACTTCCCAGGGTGGTTGGGGGCAGGAACAGCGACGCAAAGGCAATGGCGCCCGGGCTGCTGAGGGGTCCGTCGGCGGCTAGGCCCGCCCCCCTCCCCCCCCCCGCCGGGCCCCCCCGG
>NW_006160129.1:1319391-1320257 GCF_000334495.1 Tupaia belangeri chinensis
GGCCCGTCCCTCCCCCCCCCCCCCGCCGGCCTCACCGGAAAGCCGCGGGGGAGGAAGGCGGTTTTCTGGCTGCAGTCAGCTGGCCTTGTGCTCCCGCTACGACGTCGCTAAGAAGCCTCCAGGTGACTTCTCTGCCTCCCCCTAGCGGAGAGCGGGCCTCGGCGGCGCTCCGCCAGGAGGTGTCGCGCGGAGCCGGGTGCCCCCCGCGGGCAGGTGCTAACCCGGCGTGCTAACTGAACTGGGCAGAGCCGGGACGCAGCGGCCACTGCCCTGCCTGCAGGAAGCTTCCCCGGAAGGGGGCGATGGAGCGCACACAGCGACCGAGGAAGGAGCTCAGAGGGGCCGATGGAGGGTAGCTCGGCGCCCTGGGCCAGAGCAGGTCAAGGGAGGCCTCTCTGAGGACCAAGCCACGTGTACACGAAGCACCAGACGGTGGAGAGAATGTTACTTCCGCTACCAGAGCGCTCCAGGCAGGGACGGGCCCACGTGCAGGAGCCAGGGGCACCCGGAGAAGGAGGGTTGGGGGAGAGGCATGAGGGGATGCAGAACATGCAGAGCTGGGGTAAATGGTCAGGCTCCTTCTAAGAGCAGTGGGGAGCTTTGAGGCCCAGAGCCACACAGCAAGATCCTTCTGGCTGCCCCAGGGAAGGTGCTAACCGAAGACCCCTGTCGGTGAGACCGGGCGGTGGTCCAGGCAGGGGTGAGGGTGCACGGAGCCCCCGGCACACGGGGCACACTGAGCAGGCGCTGGATTTCAACTCCTGTCACCCCCCCGCCCCCACTCCACCCTCAGCAGAGCCCTGGCTCGGGGGACCAGCCAGCAGAGCGCCGTGGCAGCGCGCGAGGGGGAGGGGGGGCCGCGGCGG
>NW_006160129.1:1321594-1347898 GCF_000334495.1 Tupaia belangeri chinensis
GCCCGGGCTGGGGGGCCCAGCCAGCAGAGCGCAGTGGCAGCGCCAGCGGAGGTCGGGCGCTGGCAGGGGTGCTCAGGAAGCTGGGGGGAGGGCGGTCTCAAGACCCTGCCCGTAACGCTGGCCCACGGCCCAGACCCCCTCTGCTGTCCACCACGCCTTTCTGGAGAGAGGCTCCCAGGGCTGGAGGGGCAGCCACTCCGAACCGGAATGATCTGGGTTAGAGCGGGCTGGCCCTCCCCACCGCGCTCCCCCGCCTGCAGCTCTTCCTCTCCTCCGCGACAGGCTGGTTTTTGCCGCAGTCTGACCAAGGTAAACAGGAGAGAGGGAAGAATGTTCGGTTTCCATGGCAACCCGGAGGGCAGCCGTTCTGGCTCTGGGACGTGCGAGCGCGGCTTCAGGGGGAAGGAAAGGCTCCCTAAGAAAGCAGCTGGAGGAAGGGCCCACCTTGCCATGGTGGGGGTCGTTCTGGACCCCGCATGTGGGCCTGGGGCTGGGGAGGAGTCAGGCCCCCTCCGTGGAGTGGCTTGGGTTGGGTTGACACCAAAAATATCGTCCTGCGTGCTGTTGTCGCAGCTAGCAACCCGGGGGTAGAAACAGTGCCGTTGCTCTCGCAGCCGCCCTGGGCCCACAGCTGGCTGGCCTTGCCCGAAGACCCCGCCGTGTGCAGTCAAGGTGGATGGAGCCAGCCCCGCCCGGGCCCTTGGGAGGCTGACACCTGGGTGTCATCATGACCTCTGCAGACACATGGTGGGACAACAGTAACTCCTGCCAGGGGTGCACTCCTCACAGGATTACCCCTCCTTGAGAACAAAGACAGTCACTGTGTCCCCAGGCCACTCTCCAGGTGTTGACCGCAGGCCTTGCTGACAGAGCCCTGCCACACGCTGGCTTTTCTCTGAGGAGCAACATGAGGGGGTCAGAGAACCCTCTTCTGGTAGCAAGGTTCTTAATGGAATCATCAGAAACCCCGCCTGCCACAGGATCAGCCCAGTCCCTCCTGAGGGAGCTTTCTCTTAGCTGTGTGCCAGGGAGAGGGGAAACCAGGATGGAGAGAGATCGTGGGTGGGGAGCTTCTGCCCCAGCATGGCTGCTTCATGCCCTGAATGGCCTCTCCAGGCCAGCAGCAGGGACGACAGAGAAGCTGGTGGAGGTGCCTCTAACCTCAGCGTCCCCAAGACAGAGTGAACACTTCTGGCAGCAGGGCTTCCAGGCCCTAGGCCGTGGCTCTTAACAAGAACGCTCAGATGCTCGTGGTCTGTTTGGGAGACCCCTCCAGAACAGAACCCTGAGAAAGCCCCACGCGGGAGCACTCGGATAAGGCCAGCATACCTGCTTTCCTTGCGGAACACCCAGAAATGCCTCGTTTCCTTGGCTCTTCCCACAGCCCAAGATCCCAAACGGATCTGACCTTAGCTCCTGCCGATGTCCCCTTGCTCACTCTGGCCCAGCCAGGGACCTCTTGGCTGTTCCTTGAGTAGACAGGCATGTCCTCATCTTAGGACTTTGGCACTACTGTTTCCTCCTCGTGGGATGCTCTTCCTCCAGCATCCAACATGGCATGGCTCTGCCCCTTCCTTCCTTTCTTCATTCAGGTGTCTCCTCAGTGAGGCCAAGCCAAGGCGAGAGGGAGGCAGCAAGGCCTTCCCTGAGCCCTCTGATTCAAACCGTATACCCTTTCCTCCACCAGCGCTCTACGTCCATTTCCCCAAAATGGAGCACCATCTTGCTTAGGATCCTTCTTGCTTCCTGTCTGACTCGCTGTCAGGGTGGGAGTGTCATGAGGACAGGAATCGTCTCTGCTTCCTGTTGTTCTCTGTCCCCAGAGCCTAGAACTGAGCCGGCAGTATGCACCAGTGGGTGGGTGGGTGGGTGACTAGGGCCACAAGCTCAGACCTGGCGTGGAGGACAGGAATCGTCTCTGCTTCCTGTTGTTCTCTGTCCCCAGAGCCTAGAACTGAGCCGGCAGTATGCACCAGTGGGTGGGTGGGTGGGTGAATAGGGCCACAAGCTCAGACCTGGCGTGTCCTTTGCTCTTCTCCGAACAGGTGAGACGTGGTGGCTCGGCCACGAGCCGTGCTCCTGGGAAGGCACGCGAGGGGTGCACAGAGGTTACTATGAAAAAGAAACTAACTGCAAAAGAAGAACCAAGATTGGGCTAACACCATGGCCTCGAGGTTAAGGGCGGTAGATGACTTGGAAAATGCTGGAGCATGTGCATGTGTGCCCAGAGTCCCGACAGAATGGAGAAGGATGGAGAGAGAAGAGAAGGGATTGCTATGTGGCCACGCCCTGTTCGGGGTGCTCGCTCACTCGCTCTCTCTCTCGACTGCACACGTTCTCTGCAGTGAAAAAAGAAAAGAGAAGCAAAGTGTTTTACAGTGTATTCATACTGGGAAAATCCATTTTGTATGTTGTAATGATACACAGTGATTGAATGTAAAAAATAAAAAGGCAAGGTAGGCGCTGAACTGCTACCAGGCTTGTAGTCCCAGCCAGACTCTTAGAGTCTTTCTGTGCAAGTGTTGACAGCTCAGTTGACGTGACTAAGTCGCCCTGAAGCCAGGCCCCGCCTGCTGGGTAGAGCAGGGTGGAGGGCAATAGCCCACATGTGCTCCCTGCCTGTCCCCTGCTGAGCACTGTTGGGGACTGTGCAGGGTTGGTGCCGGTGAGGCAGCTCTGCGCTCTGAGCCCAAGTGGGATGTGCCGGGAGGCATACTGGGGGGAAATGCAGGGATGGGGAGGTGGAGAAGGGGAGGAGCCCCCAACCCCCCCTTTTAGAACCACACTAGCTCGGTACCAGCAGTTGGCGTAATGGCTGTGTTGCTGTACTCTCATGTAATCAACCGTGGTTCGAGTCCTGAACCTGGTGGCTTAAAGTCACGCCAGGTGTGCATGTGTGCGTGAGTGCCCAAGATCCCAAGAGGAGAATGGAGGAGAAGGGGGTGCTGGGTGACCACCCCCCTTGGGGGGGTGATTTCTCACTTTCTGTCTCTCTCTCTCTGTCTTTCTGTGAGCACATGCCCCCTATAGAAAAAACCTCTCAAAAAAAAAAAAAAGAAAAGAAAAGAAAAGAAAAACCACACAGGCTCTTCCAGACATGGAGCCCTGACGTCTGCAGCAGGCGCTCTCCTGAGCCTCACCGTAAATAACCAGTAACAACAGGTCCCCAAAGTTTCAGCTGAAACCTCCAGCATGAGTCACCTTCAATTTCCTGCCTGCCTGCCTCTTTCCTGATTGATCTGATAAATTCAGGACAGCTTTTATTGCTTTTGGCAAAAACAAACAAACAAACAAACAACAAAAAAAAAACCCCTGCCATTAAGATGTACGGAGCCAAAGGCCGGTACAATGTAATCTTTGGGGGTAATTTACACAGTGAGTTTGAAAAGATGAAAAGTTAGCATTTCAGGGGTAATTTCATAAAAAGGATTATCAGATTAATCACTATGTCAATTTAATAGCGGTATCTAAAGTAATGAATTAGCTTTCTTAAAGTCAGCAATGCAAAAAGAGACTCTAAAAGGAATACAAATGGCTGTGTCAGACAGTAAGGATGTTGGGGGGATAGACCTTGAGAGAATTCTTGTTGGAATGATCCCAGTGGAATGTCTGGCGTGGGCTCCCTGGCACAGAGACAAACTCGGGAAGTGAAAAGCTCTTGGAGCTCCCAAGAATCCCACAGAGACTGGGGATACGGCTGGCGCAGGCTTGTTTGCACCTGCTGAGTGAAGGCTGACCTGCCATGAGTTGCATTGTCCTGCGGCACCCGGAAGACGCACGCTGACAGGTTGCTGTGACAGGAGGTGCAGGTGTGAATTGCAGCCGGCTTGTGAAATTACCTGTGCGCGCTCTCGAGCTGGAATGCAGTCAGCACCGCCTGGGCTAGTTATAAACAGTCCTCACTGTTCTACAGTGACATGGTGCCTGGTCAGCTGCTGCGTGTCAGGGTGAGGCTGTGTCCTTAGTGGGTGTTAGGGCTGAGTTGTGCCCTCCCAGCCCCAAGAAAGATACATTGGGTCCCTGACCTATGGCACTCAGAGTGGGACTTTATTGGAATAAGGGTCTCTATGGAGGTAATCAAGTTAAAATGAGGTCACTGGGATGGACCCGTGGCAGCAGCAGGACTGCTGCCCTCATAAAAGAGCAAGTTTGCACAGACACGCGTGGAGAAAAGACAAAGGGAAGCCAGGAGTGCCAGACTGACAGCAGTGCACCAGAAGCACGGGGAGCTGCGTGGGACGGGTGCCCCCTCTCCGCCCTCCACTCCGTCAGCCCTGTGATCTTGGACTGTCACCTCCAGAACCAAGAGAACACAACCCTGTTTAGTGACTCAATTTGTGGTTCTCCGTTCTTGCAGCCCTGGGGCACTGACATAGTGCCGCATGGAGAGAGTCAAGACTTGGGTGTCTTTTTTTTGTTTGTTTTTTAAGGTTTTTACCATAGGGAAAATGCACCCCCGGGGAGAATGGCCACCCTGCAATCCCTTCTCCATTCTCTGGGGAATTCGGGCACACATACATACCTGTATCCAAAGTGGTTTCCAAGCAGGTCCAGGACTCAGACTATGGTTGACCAGGTGGCAGCTCAGTGCCTTAACCACCATGCCACCTGCTGGCCCTTGGTGTCACTCTTGATGTTCCTACATTATTTTTATCTTTATTTTAAGAGATTTTTGCTATAGGGTGTGTGTGGTTATTGGAGAGTCAGAGACAGACAGATAAAAAGCAAGAAATCACCCGTTGAGGGGATGACCGTGCTGCCATCTCCTCCATCTTCTCCTCTATTCTCTCGGGATCTTGGGCATGCGTGTACATGCACCCAGTGTGATTTTAAATCGACCTGGTCTGGGACTTGAACCGTGGTTAACTACATGGGAGTTGAGCAATGTAACTATTATGCCATCTGCTCAGGCTGCAAGCATATGCCCTCCCACCCCCGGCTTCGGTATCAGTCTGGCTCCCAGCCAAGCCTTCCCCGCCCCTCTTTGCTTCTTCAGGTTCTCCCCCATGGCAGCTCCAGGAGAGCAGTGGTCAATCCTAGACTAGGGCTAGGAGTGGAAACTCCACTGAGTCTCTTTTCTTTTCTGCCAGTGTCATTTCCTTCCTGATTTTAGAGTTCCACACACTTTATTCAGTGGGAGCCTTCTGTGGTGCCTTGAACTGTCAATCCTGAAGATGCCCTGCTGAAATTTTTGTCCTGGAATAAGGAACACAGGAAGTCTGGTGTGGGGTAGGGGAGGAGGATGCAGGAAGTGACTGATTTTTTCTTTGTTTTTTTTTTAACTAGGGGGTGCTTGCTCTCGCCAAAGAGAGAGAGAGACAAGGGAAGAGGAGAAATCATCCCTTCTTCATTTCTCCTGTTGGGATTTTGAGTCCACCTGCACCAGGTCTGGACTCGAACTGTGGGGTCAGCCATGTGGAAGCCAGCTGCCTTAGGCACCAGGCAGGCCACAGAACCAGCTCACGACTGAATGTTTAGCTGAAAGCTGTTGAGGAGCACACCTTTTCTTCATCTGGGAAGTAATTTTTTGGTAACCTTGAACGCTAAAATGGTGTCATCGCTCATTCTTTCCTGGTCGGAAAGCCAGCCCAGATGGCATGGTGGTAACCACCCACTCAGCAAGGTCGCTGCACAGGCCACTGCTGGCTTCCTCGTTATAAAGTTATTTCATTCTTCAATGTTCTGCTGATTAAAATCCTTCCATTTCGAGAGGCCAGATGGGAGCCAAATAATATGGTCCTTTTGGTTTTCCTTTAATGAGATCGAGGTTTGGAAAGGATGGGGACAGGCTGAGATGGGGAGACGTCCGCTGGGTCCCCTGGGACTTCTTGCCTGAGAGCTTGGCAAGCCGTGAATTGCTTTCATCCTCTTCCCTACAGGAAGCGTTGTCAAGTCTCTCTTTTCCAGAAAATTCTTGTAATGGTTTCCGCAGGATTTTGCACTTCACAGACTTCAATTAAAATTTGAAGTTTTAGGGGCAGGGAGACTAAAGTGGCAGTCCCCAACCTTCTTGGTACCGGGAACCAGCCTCATGTTAAACAGTCCCTCCACAGACAGGGGTGGTTGGTGTGGGGGTTAGTCCTGGGATGACCCAAGCTCGCCACATCCACTGTGCACCCCGTTTCCACCACTACCATGTTACAGTACACAGGGAAACAACAATCGGGGGTCCGGGCTCCCTTGAGAACCCAGTACCACCTCTACTCCGACCAGAGTCAGGGCCCAGGTGGCAATGCGAGTGACGTGGAGCAGCTGGAAACACAGACCAAGCCTCGCTCACCCACCTGCTGCCCACCCCCGCTGCACAGTTGGAGATGGGGGTGCCTGATAGATTGGACCAGCACCCCTGGACTAAAGGCCTGTCAAGACACTTGATCCTGAAAGCCCCAAAGCCTCCTGCCCCAACTAGGGGTGCTGTCTCCCTCCCCCAGCTGTGGGGCAAGCCCTGGGCCTGTCCCCATGGATAAGCACTCTCAGTTCTGCTGGGCTAGAAGAGGAGGCAGCTGGCATGGAGGCTGGACAGGGTTGGGCACAGAGGTCAGGTGAGCATGATGGCTCCTTGGCCACCCTACCTAGCTCTCAGCCAAGCAGATGAAGGTGGCGACTGTCTGCCATCCCTGCCCCACAGCTCAGCTGTATCTACTTCAGCCCCAGGTCTACCAGGAGGAGCCTGGTTCACCCTCACGTTCATCTAGCAAAGGGGTGAGGGAGGGTGGTCCAGGTAGACGCTCAGGCCGGCAGGTCACCCCAGGCAGGTGTGAGGGTTGAAGAGGCAGCCACAGGTATGTGGGCCATTGCAGAGGCCTCCCCACTAGTGCAGTAACTCCCAGGGGCTTCTCCAGACCATCTCCAAGTGGTCATTTTCTTTCAGCTGGCAGTTTAGGACAGGTCAAGTACGTTGGCTCCAGGGAGAAGGAGAGAAAAGAAACAGGAACTGTGTCTGCCCCCAAGGATGTTATAAATGGTGAAGAAACACCAATCTACGATGGCTTGACAACAGAACAATCGCAGTGACTGAATGCTATGTAACCCACATGTATTCCAAACAGCACAGTGTGATGGGACTGAGGGGGCTAATCCAAAGTGATTTGGGGGCCAGCTGGTGGCATGGTGGTTAAGGCAGCTGGATCGTACATGGTCAACTACACGGTTCAAGTCCTGGACCTGGCAACTTGAAAAACATCCTGGGCACGTGCGTGCATGCCAAAATCGCGAAAGGAGGGAGAAATAGAGATGATTGTGGTGTGACCATCCTCCATCAAGGGGAGGGAGGATGCTTTCTCACTTTCTTTTCTATCTCTCTCTGGAGAGTATACATACCTTCTGGCAAATTAAAGAAAAATAAAAATCCCAAGAGTGATTTTAAAAAATTAAAAGTTCAGATTGGCCCCATGGCCTAGTGGTTAAGGATGCCCAGAAGCTGGATCCCACATGGCTGACCAGCTCCAGTAACTTGAAAAACATGCTGAATGTGTGCATGCATGCACATCCCAAATCCCATTAGGATAGAGAAATGGAAGAGACGGTGATATGGAAGGACCCTGAATTCATGAATAACTCAGGGCTGATAGCTTCCTGAAGTGTCTGCCCTTACTGTCCCTCCTCGGAGCTACAGGGTAACCTGAAAACCTTGAATAGATCAGTACCTTGGATAGATTAGTAACTTGAATAGATTAGACTTCCTGCTTCTCAGACTGGACTCTTCCCTTTGACGCTGCATATGGTGGGTTCTGAGCCCATTCTCCATCGTAAGACCTCCCCCTTCCCCAATTCTCCCATAAAAGACTATGTCCAACCCCCAGTTGGGGCCGGAGATTTAGCAGGCTGACTCTTCTGTGCCTGCCAATGTAATAAACAGTTCTCCTAATCTCTCCGAGTGCTGCTTTCCATTCCTTGGCGTCTGGTTTTCTGCAACAAAGGGATTGTAGCATAACCACACTCCATTGGGGGATGCTTTCTCCCTCTCTGTCTCTCTGTCTCTTTATGGTGAGTGCATGAACCCTCTGGTAATTAAATAAAAAATAAAATGTATTAAAAAGTTCAGGAATGCTCGCATGCAAGAACAGCTATAACCAGGGAGATATCTGCTGCCAAGAATGAAGGGGGCACCCCTAAAAGTACACCAACAGGTATTAACAAAACCCGTGTCCACTGCTCCCACAGCGCCTGTTTATGTGCACTCACAAGGCCATGGCAGTGGCTCTCAGGTGTCAGGATGATGGAGGGTTATTTGGGACTTTGTTAAAAAGTGCAGGTTTGGGGCTGGTAGGTGGCGTGGTGGTTAAGGGCACTAGACTCTCACATAGCTGACAGCGGTTTGAGTCCTAGACCTGGCAGCTTGCTTTCTCACTCACTCTCTCACTCCCTCTCTGGTCAAATTAAAATAAATAAATCAAGTTTGGGCTGGCAGGTGGCATGGTGGATAAGGGCACTGGACTTCCACATGGCTGACTGTGGTTTGAGTCCTGGGCCTGGTGGCTTGCTTTCTCATTTTCCTTTTCTCTCTCTCTCACTCTGTCCCTCTCTGGACAAATTTAAATAAATAAATAAATAAAGTTAAATAATTTTTTTTGGGGGGGGATAGGTTTTGGTATAGGGTGCATGCATTTGCCAGATGACAGAGTCTGAGACAGAGAGACAGAAAGTGAGAAATCAACCCTCCCCCCCCCCCGCCACGGGGGATGACCATGCTGCAATCCTTTCTCCTTCATTCTCCTCTTGAGATCTTGGGCATGCACACACACACACCTGGCATGATTTTAAGCCACCAGGTCCAGGACTCGAACCGTGGTTGGCTATATGGGAGCCCAGTGACATAGCCATTACGCCAACTGCTGGTCCCAAATAAAATAATTTTTTAAAGTTAAAGAAAAGTTTAATAAATATTAATTCTCTTAAAAAAAGTGCAGGTTATGGGCCAGTTCCCTGTCCTGGTTGTTGAGGTAACCAGACCTCACATGACTGTGCTGTTTGAGTCCCAGACCTGGTGGCTGGAGAAACACACCAGACATGTGTGCACACACCAAAAATCCCAAAAGAGGGAAAGACGGAGAAGAGATTGCAGTGTGGCCAAGCCCCATGGAGAGTACTTTCTCTTCTTCCTCTTTGTCTCTGGTGAGTGCATGGCCCTCTAGGAAGAAACGAACAAACAAAAAGCAGACCCTGAGGTGCTAACCCTAGAGGCTCTGATTCAGTGAACTGGGCTGGGCCCACACCTGTATTCTAGACAAGATTCATAGATGTCGTGTCAGGTTGCAAGCCACACTCAGGAACAAACCAAGGCCCTGGCCTGTAGCAGCCCCGAGAAGATAAGACGTATGAGATTCCTCATTGTTTAAGATCTTTTCCAGGGGGCCATGGTAGTTAAAGCATTGGATTCCCACACAGTTGACCGTGGTTCGATTCCTGGACCTGGCACTTGTTTTCTCACTTTTCTTTTCTCTCTCCCTTTGGTCAAGTTAAAATAAATTAATTAAATTAAATAAATAATCCTAGAAATAAAAACCAACTCTTCCAGGGCAGTGCCCTCCCTGGCCACAACCACACCCTAATCCCCACATACCAACCTGGTACACATACATGCATACCTTGAATTTACCAAGGGCCTACTCAGTGCAGGCCTGAGCAGGAGCCTGTGACAGAGGCTTATATTTGTGACTCAGGCTGAGCATGTGCGGCAAGCCACGGTGAGCGTGCAAGGAGTCACAGTGTTTTAGGCGTCAGGGATGTGCTGCATCGTGGTCTCAGGCCATCGTTCTCTCCTGTCTGGGCGGAGAAGCAAAGGTCCCTGGCTCTTGTTCCTTTCCAAACTCTGCTGTTGAATAACCTCCTCCTCAGCACTGAGGTTCAGTGAGTTCATTTTGCAGATGGGGAAAATGGTATGGGTAAGTGCCTGGCCCAGGTGACAGCAGCTAGGGCCCTAGGCAGAGTGGATAAGTCCACTGACCAGTGACAAAGAAGACAGAGAGGCGACACTGAGTGTGGATGGCCAGATTTCTCCACCTGTGTGGTGGATGGGCACGGGACAGAGGTCAGGGCAAGACCACTCTGGCTTTACTCTCCTGGGATTGGCCAAGGCCTACCTCCCACCCTGGCTGGGACAAAGAAGTTTCTAGCAGGTAAAGGAGCAGCCACAGGGGTATGAAAAAGTCCCTCATCCTCTGGGCCATTAGCACACTCATGGAAAGGCCAACACCTTCCCAGTGCACCAGAGTGACCACCTGGATCCAAGGCAGCTCAGAAACGTCAGCCCAGCTAGGGCTTGAATAGCCACCTGGGTCAGCAAGGAGGAGAGGCCATTTTGACCTTCCTCTGTCTCCCTGCCCAGCTCCAGTCTCATGTTAGCAACAGCCTATGTGAAGGATGGGCCTGAGGAACAGGAGCTCCTGGCCACAGTGGGCCTCCCACGCCCAGGCAGCCCTGGCCTGGCCTGTGTCTCTAGGGGGCTTCCCCTTACTGTAGGCTCCCTCTCACAACTGCTGCCCTTTCTACCCTCGGCCACCTGTTGCCACCCCACCTCTTTCAGGACCCTCAGACCAGAGCGCTGTGAGGTGCTGTCAGAGGTTCCATGTGTGAAGAAAGAGAGGGGCAGTCAACTCCGAAAAGCATCTTCTAGAAACATGAGCCACAGGCACTTCCTGTCCAAGGCTGCAGGGCCCCGGGCCTGTAGGACGAGGCCCTGCCACTTGGAAAATGGCTTGGTTACTGGCGCCCACAGTATGGGGGCCGTGGGGGAAATGGGGTCTGCTCAGAGGCCCAGGCAAGCCAGGCCCAGAGGCATAATGCGGGCTGACTCTGGATTCCAGCCAGGAGCAGGTAGTCATTGGAAACCAGGCCCCTGGCCGCTCCTCACGAAACCTGCAGGAAGCCTGGCTCTTTCCTGGCACCAGCTGTGCAGCCCAGCAGAGGCCGTGCCCCAAGAGCCCACAACACACGCGGTAGCCCAGGGGACTGGCTGCGTGACTCTCTCGCTGCTTGCTAATCATTCCCCTGTCCTCCACCACACTTCTCGCGCAGCCTGCTGTCCCCTGGAGGAAAGTGTGCCCATCTGATACCTCGCCCGCCTGCCCCTGGGACACTCTCCTGCCATGGCTGCTGCCTCTGCTTTGTGTGACCCTACACTCCCAGCCTGTCACATCCCGCTCCATCAGGATGGCTGTCCTGTGTGTGCGACAGCGTCAGCCTGTGGCCTGTGGTGGTTAGGTCACGTGTGCCAGCCTGGGGGTGTCGGTAGGGAGGGAGTATCGGAGTGCAGTGACCAGTTCTCCCTTCCTGGCCACCATTAGGCCTTCCTATGACCTCCCTGAAAGGGCAGCATGGACAGCCTCCTATCTCCTCTCTGACCAGAGGCTGGAAGATCTAACCCGAGTAGGCAATGGGAGGGCTGGGGATGTCAGACGAGGCCGTGACCTGGCACCGTGAGCTGGCCTGGTGTGCTAAAGGGGAGGCGAGGAGACCAGCCCCATAGTACAGGCAGAGTCCAGGGGCGCGTTCTGCAGAGGCCGCAGGCACTAAGGCTGAGCTGTGCCCTGGACCCTCACGGGCCTCTGTACAACCAGACAGTCCAACTGTGACCTCCAAGACCATGTCCAGTAGGGAAAAATGTCACTTAAGTGTTGAAGGGTCTGGAAAAAACACAACAGCATCTTTCTTGAGTTAGGTTGAACACAGAAGTGGCTTCATAGCCCTGCCTCCTGAGCAATCTCCTGGGCCCTTGCCCTTGGAAGGGGCCTGCGCTTGGCTTAGTGCTCCGCTGTGACTGTCTTGAAATCCTTACACAAGAGGCCCTGCAGCTGCGGTTTGCTCTGGATTCTGCAAATTATGGGGCAGTGCAGCAACAACACTTAGAATGTCGTTCAAGGAGCACTGGGGACACATCTGCAATTTTTATTTATTTTTAAGGCTTTTTACTCATTTCCAGGGCCAGGGGAAGGCAGAGAGGGTCAGTATATGTGTGTATGTGTGTGTATGTGTGTGTGTGTGTGTATGTGTGTGTGTGTGTATAATTTTTTTTCAGGTGAGTCAAGGAAGTACTTGGCGACAGTTCCATTTTCTTTTTTTAAAAATAATTATTTTACTTAACTTTATTTATTTTAACTTGACCAGAGAGGGATAGAGCGAGTGAGAGAGCGAGCGAGCAAGAGAGAAAGTGAGAAAGCAAGCCACCAGGTCCGGGACTCGAACCACGGTCAGCCATGTAGGAGTCCAGCACCCTTAACCACCTGCCGGATAGGACTAATGGGTCCTACACCCACAGCAGTAACCATCCCTGGAGCTGGGTGTAGCCCCAGCTCTGTGGGTGTACTTAGATATCTCCTCTCCTTTATCCAGTGTTAGGATGGACATGACCATGGAGAACATAAACTACTTTTTCCTAGATTCCCTTGCAGTTAAATGTGTTCATGTATTCACACCACGTTTTTTCCCTAGACCTGTTCCATTATAAAAGCAACCAAGCAAGTACTTCAGAAACTGGAAACAATAACCATATTCTCATTTCCCAAGTGCTCCCACCCACCCCAGACCATGGCTGCGCTTGCACCCAGCATATCAGGGAGATTTCTGGACGTGGATCCGAAACCCTCCCACATGGGTCAACCCTGCAGGGCCTTGCATTTTACGGGTGCACCATCATCCAGTCCCATCGCGGCATTTTTTTGTTTGCAGTTCTTGCACCGTGTCTGTTCACAGTAAGCACTTGGGAAATGCTCGTGTAGTTGAGGGTGTAGACAGCTAGGGTGTGCATTTGCGAGCTTGCCCAGGCCACAGCCTAGGACTGTGGTTAGGACGAGGCCATCTTAGTGTCCTCGTTGGAGGAAGCGGATTCCATAGAAGCAGCTTAGAAAACAAATCCTCTAGTCCAATGAGATATACTTAGAGAAAACTCGCAGTGCTCCAGGGACTGGGATCCTGGTATCCTGGACCTACTCAGAGCATTCCCCACCGACACTGCATCTGCCCCAACCTAACTCCAGCTGTAAGGCACCACAAACTTGGCACCCTTCTGAGAACTAGCAGCATGTATGTCACTAGATGGCTTTTTTCTCCTAGCTGCTTAATCCTCTTCTCTAAGGAATCAATTTGCATATAGTCTAACAAAAAAGAAGCATGTGGAAATGCAGAGGGGGCCTTTGGCCATCCCTCCCCTGCTTATAAAAATTATTTATTTAATAGTATTTGTTATTATTATTTCTTGATTTGACCAGAGAAAGGGAAAGTGAGAAAACACCACCAGATCTGGGGCTCGAACCCAGGTTGGCTACATGGTAGTTCAGCGCCTTAACTATCACACCACCTGCTAGCCCCTGGCCTTCCCTTCTACAACTGCAGATTCAACAGCCTAGTGCCAGCTTGACCTGCTAGCCCGAGAGCCCTCCATGGTCTTTAGCATAGAAGGCACTCGCTAAAAATTCCAGTCCAAAAAAAGGACTGCTTTTCAAATGAATTCTGTTCTTTAAACCCCATTATTAATTCAACAAATATTTACTGAGCTCCTAACATGCAAAGACCTCGACGAACCCATAGTAACAGAGAAGAGGGCACGTGCGCTCTCTAGAAAGACAGAGACAGAAAGCAAGAAATCACACCCCCCCCCCCCCCCCCCGCCCCCAGGTGGATGGCCACACCGCAAGCCCTTCTCCTCTGGGATCTTGGGTACGCACACACGCACCTGGCATGAGTTTAAGCCACTGGATCCGGGATGCGAACTGCAGTCAAGTACACGGGAGTCCAGCGACATAGCCATTAGGCCAACTGTTGGTCGCAGAAGCTTCATTGTTGACAGGGGTTCCAGCCGGCTGAGAGCCGCAGTTGTCATTGGGTATTTGTTCTAGTATCGCCCATCACTGAACCTGCCAGGAGAGGACCAGAAGGGCGGGCTGGAGACAGCCGCAAACTCCTGGGAGTGGTGGTGGGGGAGTGCATGTGAGAGGGGAGAAGCTTAGAGAGCAGCAAGCAGTTTAAAGGAGAGAGCATTTCTCTGGCTACACGGAAGATGAGTGTCTTCTTTGAGACACTGTATTCTAGGATGTGGATTTGATCCAAGACCCTTGGCCTAAGTGGAGTCTGACCACTACTTTAAGGTAGTTACCTCCAGGAATTTTGAAGATGGCATAAAAAATTTTTTTTAAAAACTCATGCAGAACACTCAACTGGAAGCAGAGCATTGTTCCAAATTCATTTTTGAGATGGAAGCCACATAACACTTCAAACCACCAGGTTTTGGGGGCTGATGGCTTTAGTTCAGACTTGTTTCTGCCAAGTCTCTTTCAGGAGCTAGTGGTTCCTCTCTGCCCCTCAGGCTGTCCGGGGATGACACCCCTCCCCGTGAGAAACACAGGGCTCTTTCTTTGGAGCTGGAGCTCAGTAAGCTGGGGCCTGTGTTCTGGGCCAAAACTATCACAGAGCGTCTGACTCCCATCTACACAGCATGTGTCTGAGGGAGATCATGCTGGCTGCTGCTCCAGAGAAAACAAGTTTGCCCCCAGCAGAGCAGATCAGCACCTTCTGGCTTTCCCACTCCGGACACAGGCATGAAAGCAGAGTCTGATTCAGGGTTATTTTTCCTTCTAGTTTTAGAAATGGGAAAGGAGGGAGAGTGTTCCCTTGGTATACCAGAAAGCCCAGCGCTCGGGACACAAGGGTGGAATTGTGACTGGGGGCCGGCCAGGTCGGGGGGTGGGGAGATGGAGCAGAAGGTAGTCGTAGCTGGGCTAGGGAGGCCGGGTGGCGTGTGATATGTCAGGGCTGTGAAGATGACATCTCAGTCAGGTCCCAGAATGAGTTTCCTTACAATGGACGGAGTCGTCCCGTTTTATACTGGCATAGCTGGCGGGGTGTGGCGATGCCCTGGGGCCTGAGCAGCCAGCGCAGGTGCCGACTGTGCAAACTACTCTCTCTCCAAGAGCGAAGGTCCACACAGATCCTCCCCAGAACCTCTGGCCAGAGGGCCCTCTGCCACTTGTCCGCAGAGACATTTGACCCTACTCATGGCCCAGGGGCAGGTATGACTGAAGCCACCGAGGGATGGGTGGGCCAGCCAGCTCCTCCTGGTGGTCCTGCAGCATTTGGGACAAGGTTGCTGCACAGGTGGCTGAAGACTCCAAGTGGTATGGCTGTGCCATTTTTCCTAGCCCCTTCCTTGTCAGGCAGCCCGCTGCGGCAGCTGTTCAGCTAGGGAATGCATCCTTAGGCCTGACCTGGCCACAGAGCTTGGCTAGCTCAAAAGGTATCCCTTGGAGAACTGAACCTTTTTCCGAAAGGTAGAGTGTTCCTGAGCAGCAGCACAGCTCAGCCTAGTAAAAAAAACTCAGTGCTCGTGAGGCAAGAAATGAGGACCTACAGTTAGACTAAAAGTAGCTTCTGGGGCCAGCAAGTGGCGTGGTGGTTAAGGTGCTAGGTTCCACATGACCGACTGACTACGTGGTTCGAATCCCAGACCTGGCAGCTTGAAAATCACACCAGGCATGTGTATGTGTGTTCCCAAAATCCTGAGAGGAGACTAGAGAAGGAATTGCCTTGTGGCCATCCTGGTGAGCACACATGCCCTATAGCCCCAAAATTGTAAAAAGTAGCTCTGAACCCATTCGTATGCTGCCCAGTACCAAGGAAGGGGCACAGATCTCATCACTCCGGGGGAGCAGTGACTGCCAGCTCGAGCGGTCAGGACCAGCTCCAAATAGCAGGTCTAATTCCAGGGAAATCTGAGGGCAGGGGTAGGCTGCAAAATGGGGGCATCCCCAGAGCAATCGGGATGAGCAAGAGGTGGCACGCAGAGAACCAACTGAGCAGCCGATGCCGGCGGGAGCCAAAGATTCAGGTGCATAAGGCCAGGCTGGTGCCAGACTGTGGAGGGCTTTAAATGTCAGGTGAAGGAATTTATCAGAGGAATGAACTGATCAAACAGGTGTTTTACGGAGATGGATTTGAAGAGAATGTGCAGGATGAATCTGAAAATCTGGGAGCACGGTGGTGGCCAGGAAGCTCTGAGATTAATTAGGCTGTTGCAGCGATCCGTGTTGAGTTGATAAGGTATGAACGAGCACCGTGGCGGCAGAAACGGGAAGGGACAGCTCCAAGAGACGTTGTTAAGAAATAATGGATGATGTTCACTGGCTGATTGGATTGGGGACCCAGGGAACTCAAAGAATCAAAGACGGCACCAGAGTTCAGAGCATGGACAACTGGTAGGACAGTGAACAGAAAGGGGTGTAAGGGGAGCAGCTGGTCGAGCAGATGTGAATTCAGCTGCAGACATAACAGAGTCTGCAGGATATCCATGTGGAAATGCCTGACAGGTGACCAGAAATGGAACACCGGAGCTCAGGAGACACGGTAGACTGGGTGATGACTTTGGGAATTAAAGGCAGAGGTGATCAATGAAGTCGTGGAATGAATGAGATCTCTAAGGAAAAGCAGCGACAGTGACACAGGACCACAGGCAGCCCTTGAGGAACACCCAGGTGCAGAAAGGATTTATATTCGGAAGCTGAGCTGAGTGCCACTCCACACACTGCATACTTTCCTTGTTATCAGTGTTTAAAGTATCTCCTACTTTCAGGGCCTGCAGGTGGCGTGGTGGTTAGGGACACTGGACTCCCACCTGGCCAACTGTGGTCTGAGTCCTGATCCCGGTGGCTTGCTTTCTCTCTCTCTTTCTCTCACACACACTCTGACCCTCTCTGGTCAAATTAAAATAATAAAGTTCAATTTAAACAAAAAGCATCTCCTCCTTTCACAAAGCCACATGATGCAGCATTTCTATGTTTCAGTAGGAGTTGAATTATAAGCAACTAAGCAAAAGGGAGCTTCAAAAAACTTGTGGAAAAATGGATTAAAGTATGAGTTTGGGGCAGGCTGGTGGCATGGTGGTTAAAAGGTGGCTGGGTCCCACATGTACATTGTATGGTTCAAGTCCTAAACCTGGCAGCTTGAGGGAACCAGCAGTTAGCGTAATGGCTATGCTGCTGGACTCCCACGTAGTCGACCGCGGTTCGCATCCTGGACCCGGTGGCTTAAAACTCATGCCAGGCACGTGTGCGTGTGTACCCAAGATCTCGAGAGGAGAATGGAGGAGAAGGGATTGCAGCGTGGCCATTCCCCCTGGGGGGTGATTTCTCTCTTTCTGTCTCTCTGTCTCTCTCTGTCTGTCTGGTGAGCGCATGCGCCCTATAGCAAAAACAAACAAACAAAAACCCTCAAAAAAACCCAAAAAACCTGGTGCTTGAAAAACATGCCAGGTGTGTGTATATACCAAACATCTCGAGAGGAGGGAGAAATGGAGAAGGGACTGCAGTGTGACCATCCTCCACGGAGGGGATATGCTTTATCACTTTCTGTCTCTCGTCTCTCTTGTGGTGAGTGTACACACTCTGGGAAATTAAAGAAAAAAGTATAAGTTTTGGTGCAAAATAATTTGAAATCTATGCACAGTTTCCCATAAGTTTTTTTTAAATTTAATATACTATTTTTAAATTTACTGTAGGCCATGTGCACTCACCAGAGACAGACAGAGATACAGAGAGAGACAGAAAGTGGCAAAGCAAGTTGCCGAGTCTGGGACTTGAACTGCAGTCAGTCACATTGGAGTACAACACCTTAACAACCATGCCACTTGTTGGCTCCTTTCATGAGCATTTTTTTTTTTTGAAAGGTTTTCGCTGTAGGGCGCATGTGCTCACCAGAAAGACAGAGAGAGACAGACAGAAAGTGAGAAATCATCCCCCAGGGGGGATGGCCACACTGCAATCCCTTTTCCTCCATTCTCCTCTTGGGATCCTGGGCATGCACACATGCAGACGCGCCTGGCATGAGTTTAAGCCACCGGGTCTGGGACTCGAACCGCAGTCGACTACGTGGGAGTCCAGCATTACGCTAACTGCTGGTCCCGCATTGTGGAGAGCAGCCAATCTGAAAACATGTGATTAAAACATGTGGCCTAAAGACACATGCAGGTATATGCTTCTGTAAGGTAAGCTACTCTAGCAGGGCTATTGAGAAGCATCTACATACAAAAGCAATACCTGCCTGTTGTCAATCGTTGTCTTCCTGTTATTGTTAATACCCAATACCTCGAATACTGCCCAGTATCAGGCTAAAAAAAGTCACAAACATTTATTAGATTGCCCCCCCACCAAAAAAAAAAAAAAATTACACGGAGCCAGTCATTTTCACATCCTCAAATGATTTATATCCAAAACCAACTGGCTTTGCATTCTAATTTCTCTTCCCTTATTCTCTTTGCATTCCACTTCCTTCTACCTCATTCCTTTTACATCCCATTTTCCCCTTCCCCTATTCTCTGCCCTTTAAAAGAATAAACCTGAGGCTGGTTCTGGTTGCAACTTCTCCATTGGAGAAGCTGTGCCCACCCAACTCTTGCTTTCCTATGCTTGTGTGCCTTTGTGTAATTTGTTATAGCGTCTATTTCTAATCCGCAGCCTTCCCCACTCAGAAAAACGTGTTCATGCTGAGCTAGTCCCGGCAAAGTGGCGCCCAACGTGGGGCTGAGATTTACTCGTGTTACTTGGGGTTGTCTGATAGAGGTCTTTTGTGGCTTGTTAAACACTTTTGATTGACTCGACTGTCTTGTGTTGCCTGAGAGAACATTGAGAGTGCCCCTACTGTTTGACGGGGCTAGGGCCGGCCCTGTGTCTCGTTTTTTGGGGGCCTTCGCAGCCTCCCACCTATGTCTGCTTTGGATTTACATTTACTGGCAGGATGCCTTTTTTTCTGGCATTTAGTATATATTTTGGGGACTTTTGTGGGTGTAGGTGTTGGGCCTTTAGTTTTTTTTGTAGTGTATTTTTTTTATTGTTTACGGTATTGATAGTCATGGGCCATATATCTTGGTATGTCATAATTGAAACAATTTTTAAAAAACTTTTGTTGCATAACTTTTTTTAATGCAGCTGCTATATAGCCATGCCCTGGATTTGTGGTTTTTAAATGTCTTGACACAGTCTAATGAAATTATTTACTGTCCCCGCTTTTTTTTTTTTTTTTTTTGAGTAATAGAGCTGTTTTATAAGAGGCATTAGCATTTTTTTTTTTTTTTGGGAGAGATTTTCACTGTAGGGCGCGTGCGCTCGCCAGACAGACAGAGAGAGACATAGAGACAGAAAGCGAGAAATCACCCCCCCAGGGGGGATGGTCACGCCGCAATCCCTTCTCCTCCATTCTCCTCTCGGGATCTTGGACACGCACGCACACGCGCCCGGCGTGAGTTTTTAAGCCACCGGGTCCGGGACGCGAACCGCGGTCGACTACGTGGGAGTCCAGCGACATAGCCATTACACTAACTGCTGGTTTCCGAGACATTAGCATTTTTAAAGGCCAATTGTTTTAACAAAATTTGTCTTGCTTTTTGATTAGAGACTATTTGCTACATGGCCTGTGACAAAGCAGTACCTGCCTGTCGTCAATCGCTGTCTTCCTATTATTGTTGATACCCAATACCTCGATACTGCCCAGTATCAGGCTAAAGAAAGTCACAAGCATTTATCAGATTGTCTGCCCCAAAAATAAAAAAAAAATTATATGGCGCCAGTCATTTTCACATCCTCAAATAATTTACATCCAAAAACTGGCTTTGCATTCTAATTTCTCCTCCCTTATTCTCTTTGCATTCCACTTCCTTCTTCCCCATTCCTTTTACATCCCATTTTCCCCTTCCGCTATTCTCTGCCCTTTAAAAGAATAAACCTGAGGCTGGTTCTGGTTGCAACTTCTCCATCAGAAAAGCTGTGTCCATCCAATCCTTGCTTTTCTATACTTGTATGTCTTTGTGTATTTTATTATTGTGTCTATTTCTTTAGAAAAAAAATTATTTAGTTCCATTTGTTATTAGTTTTTAATTTGACCAGAGAGACAGAGAAACAGAAAGGGAAAGTGAGAAAGCAGGCTGCCAGGTCCAGGACTCGAACTGCGGTCAGCCATGTGGGAGTCCGGTGCCCTTAACCACCATGCCATCTGCCAGCCCTATTACGTCTATTTCTAATCCACAGCCTTCCCCACTCAAAAAAACGTGTTCATACTAAGCTAGTCCCGGCACCGCATGAGCATTTTTAAAAAAATGTTTTGCTACAGGCATGTGCGCTTGCTGGAGAGACAGAGACAGAAAGCAAGAAATCATCCCCTTCCTTGGAGAATGGCCACACTGTAATCCCTTTTCCTCTCGGGTTCTGGGCATGCATGCACACACACCTGGTGTGAGTTTCAAGCCACTGGGTCCATGACTTGAACCACAGTCAGCAATGTGAGAGTCCAGTGTGTTAGCCACTATGCCACCTGCTGGGCTCTCCATGAGCATTTTAAAGGACTCCCCTCTTACTCCATTAAACAAACTTGGCTTAAGTAAAGGCTGAAATATATTCACAAAGGAAGAAAAGGATAAATGATACGTTTTGTAAAATCTAGAAAATTAGTGGGTCTAATACCACAAGAGTCAGCAATGTAAAAGAAAAACTTGTAACAAATAAATGCTATAAGTAACATTTGATTAGAAATACTAGTAGATATTTACTCTTTTTTTTTTTTTTTTTGAGAAGTTTTTGCTATAGGGCTGTGTGCACTCGCCAGAGATAGAGGCAGAGAGACAGAAAGCAAGAAATCACCCCCCAGTGGGATGACCACTCTGCAATCCTTTCTCCTCCATTTTCCTCTCGGGATCTTGGGCACTCACACACACATGCGCCTGGCGTGAGTTTAAGCCACCGGGTCCAGTACTTGAACTGTAGTCGACCACATGGGAGTTCAGCTACATAGCTGTTAGGCTAACTGCTGGCCCCAGATATTTACTCATTTTAACACAGGAACCAAAACATTTGCTGTATTTGTAGTGCACTGTCTTCCTGAAGTTCACCCTTCAAACTAATTCACCGAAGTATTTTTCATAAAAGTTGTATTTAGGGGCCAGCAGGTGGCACAGGTTAAGGCGGCTGAATCCCATAAGGCTATATGGCTGGATTCCTGAACCTGGTAGCTTAAAAAACACACCTGCACATGTATGTGTGTGCCCAAAATCCCAAGAGGAGAATGAAGGAGAAGAGATGCAGTGGCCATCCCCATGGAGGGGTGGGGTGGGGTGGGGTGTGATTTTTTTTTCTTCCTCCCTGACCTATTAACACATGAGCCTTATAGCAAAACAAACACACACACACACACAAACTGGGGACCAGCAGCTGGTCACGTTATTGGACTCCCAAGTAGTCAACTGAGGTTTGAGTCCAGGACCTGGTGGCTTCAAACTCACGCCAGGTGCATGTGCATGCATGGCCATCGCCCCTGGGGGATGATTTCTTACTTTCTGTCTCTCTGGCAGGCACATGTACCCTATAGCAATAATCTCTCTAAAAAAGAAAAAGCTGTATTTAAGTACAAACTGACTAAAACATTCTAAAAAAAAAGTTAACATAGGTGGGCCGGCAGGTGGTGTGATTTAAGGTGCTGGACTACAAGGCCAGTTATAGTTCAAAACCCAGACCTGGCATCTTGCTTCCTCATTTTCCTCTCCCTCTTACTGTCTCTGGTGAGTGTGCCCTATAGCAAGTTAAAATAATAATAATAAAAATAACAAATAAAATTCATCATTCTTTAAAAAGTTAATACAGGAATGCTACTAGAATATAGCAGCCCACAGACTTAGTACGCAAATAAAACAGCTTTCTTTTTAGTATCCCTAGTCTTTTTACACATGTATTTACTGCATACTGTATTTTTTTTTTTTTTTAGAGGTTTTTGCTATAGGGTGTGTGCGCTCACCAGAAAGAGAGACAGAAAGTGAGAAATCACCCCCCAGGGGGAACAGCCATGCCATAATTCCTTCTCCATTCTCCTCTCAGGATCTTGGGCACGCATGCACACACGCCTGGCATGATTTTAAGCCACCAGGTCCAGGACTCGAACCGTGGTAGACTACATGGGAGTCCAGCGACACAGCCATTACACCAACTGCTGGTCCCAGCATATTGTATTTTTTTGATAGACACTTAACAACTACCTAAATCTTATAAAGAATAAAAGACTTTTGTCTTAAGTCCTATTAAATTTTCTGAGTGTTTTTAATAAAGTACATGCAACCGCACAGTTTAACAGCATAGCAACTGCTAGTCCATGGCATCATCAACAACTTTTGATCCAACAGATTTAAATTGTAACACGTTATTATATTTAACATAATGAACTGGTATTTTTTTCTAAAACAGCACACCAAACATACTTAACAACAGCTAAAAGACAGCAAGTTCCTTTCCTCTGGACATCAACTTTTAAAAAACACGAACTTCTGAAGAACAGTTTACAAATTATACAAAATGGGGTGTACATACAATACTGACATAGAGTTATTTAGAAGACAAGTGAGTGGTATTACCTGTTCCCAAGGTTACATAAGCTGTGGAAATAGTCTCTAATAATATGTCAATAAAGAAAAAATAAATACAATTGCTGGCTATCACATACACAGAAAGATAAGAGTCAAGCAAAACTTACAAATTTGGTAACTTCATACACTCCAGACAGTCTGAACGTATGTAAAAAACTCAGGTACCTGAAAGAAGGGAACTCTATTATGGAGTAGTGACACTGAGTTGCTAAAAGCAAAGCAGTGAAGTTTTCTTCATGGGCTCAGATTCTTAACTGAAACTCAATTTAATTCTACTAGTTAATTTAATTCAAGAGTTGACTTTTTTAAAGGCCAATAATGTCAAACATCTTTTAATAGCATTTAAAAATATTCATGGACTAATATATTACTTAGAAGATTTAATCTCACTGCTTTGAATGCTGGTTTTAGGCCCTCTTAAAGAACACCAGGGAAATACAGAGATAAAAAACTAAATTGGCAACGATCTTTTTTAAAAATTACTTAAACTGCATATAACATGGTTTATGTTGCACATACTTGTATTGCATATAACATGACTAAGAGAACATTTTTGTGATGGAAGACCTGGGTGGATGATTCTTGTCTGGGAGATACAATGAGAAGGCCTCTTACATTTATTTAGTTAAGGGAGAACTGCACCGATCTGCATAAACACAAATTCAAAGGGTTGCAGTTTTAAGTCAAATGAAATGTCTGAAATGTGATATAAAATCAAAGGTAATATCCCTTGGTATAAAAGATAGAGGATATAGTTTTACAAGGTTTCACAATAGCTGATTTTTCATTAAACCTGAAGAGTCTTAACAGAAACACACATGTATCTTATTTCAGAAGCGGCAGTGACTCAAATGCTTATATTCAACTCCTTCTGGTTCAGTAAAATCAAAGTCCAAATGTTTGGAATTAAACGACTCACTACTCGCCAAAAATCCATAAAATATTCACACCGGATAGGCCAAGATTAACTCTCCTAAAAAGAGAAAAAAGAAAAAGTTTTAGTAGATTGGTTGCCAAGCATTTACAATCTTTTTCTAGTAACTAATACAAGAACTTTTTGTAAGAAATACATGTTTAATTGATGGGATTTAATATGATTCTACAACACATTATGGTACATATGATTTACCAGGTGAATTCTAAAAACAGTCGCTGAACTCCCATGTAGCTGACCGTGGTTCGAGTCCTGTATTTATTTTTTCTTTATTGACATATTAGACTATTTCCACAGCTTATGTAACCTTGGGAACAGGTAATACCACTCACTTGTCTTCTAAATAACTCTATGTCAGTATTATATGTACACCCCATTTTGTATAATTTGTGGTGGTTTAAACTCACACTGGGCGCGTGTGCATGCGTGCCCAAGATCCCAAGAGGAGAATGGAGGAGAAGGGATTGCGGTGTGGCCATCCCCCATGGGGGTGGAGGGGATTTCTCTCTTTCTATCTCTCTGTCTCTCTCTGTCTTTCTAGTGAGTACATGTGCCCTAGAGCAAAAACCTCTCTGAAAAAAACCAAAAGAATGTGTTCACTTTGATGAAAATAAAAAATAGCTCTATTACCAAAAATGCTCCTATAAAGGTAATTTCTAGCAAGTGTATTTTTCCATTTCTTCACACCTTCATCAATATTCTGCAAACAATACATTTCATTCTGAAAGAAAAAGTGTTTTAATTTTGGCTTATTTCTATACAGGGCGGGCATGTTTTTGTGTTTATTGGCCATCTGCATTACACATTTTTGTGAAAAAAAAATGTTCATGTCTGTTTTTTTTCTTTTTTAAAACACTTTTTGCCAGAGAGCATGTATGCTTGCTGGGGAGCACCAGACGGAGAGTGGGAGAGCACCCCATCATGGGAATGGCCTCGCCATGACCCCTTTTCCTTCACTTGTCCCACCTTCCAGGAGTTTAGGCAGGCATGCACATGAGCGCAGCGTATTTTTCAAGTTGCTGGGTCTGGGACTCGAGTCATGTAGTTGGTCATCACCAGCTGGCTGGTTTTTGCCCATTTTTCTCTTCTAATGAATGTGTATGTTCTTTATAGACAACGGACAGTAACCTGAAATTACTGTATGTGTCGCAGTATAAAGTCTTGTCTCTGTCATTTAGCATCAAATTTTATGGTGTTTTTGCTGAGCGGAATATTTAAGTAATTGTGCAGTCAACAGATATTTTTCCTTCGGAGAGTAAACATTCACCTAATTCCAGTAACTGCACGAATAACTTGAAGTGAGCTGACAGTGCACTTGGGCCAATGTGCTTTGGATCAACTGGACTTTATGGTCATGAGTTCAAATGGACTGTATTTGAGGGGCTCACTTATTTTAACATACAGGACGGATTTTAACCACTTGATTGTTTTAAAATATATTTAAAAATTAGCCATATTGAAAAGGTTTATAATTTCAAAGTCCCCCCTGGTTAAAAAAATTTAATAAAATACATATTAATTTTAGTTTAAAATGTTTCATTTCTGCATATAAGCTGCTCATTAAGATAAGCGTTTCCAAAATTACATAAATTCTGAATAAATTACTGCCCCTTTAACAGTTTTTCATTTTTCTGCCTATGACAAATCTCTACAATATAGGCTTTACAGTATCACAACAAATTGGTTGTACATCAAAATATCAATTTGGATCTATGGGTCAAAGATTTTTCAATTAAAATAAAAATTGATTTATTTGAAGTGTTTCTAATTAATTCTTCATTCAAAATAGCCTTTCAGAAACAGTTAAATGAATAATTAATTATAAAACAATTTACATATTAATAATACTTGTATAGAAAATTTATATTCCATCCAATATATGTACACACATTTGTAACTAAATATTCCTAGAAACTTTAGAGAAAAAAAATCTGCATGTCTAAAATACACCAGCAGATTAAAAATGAGGTGGCACAGTACTAAGCTTGGGCATGATCCTTTAAGTTTCTTTCTTTCATTTCAGTGAGAGAGAGAGAGAGAGAGAGAGAGAGAGATACTCTTGCCAGGGTCTTGCCACACCTAGATCCTCCCCAAAGCTTTCCAGCCAGCCAGGATCATGGTGTTCCTCTGGGTAGACCTGGAGTGTCCAAGTTAACCCTGGATCCAAACCTGGGGTTTACATGGCTCCAGTGCCAGGTACTTATTATTATTTTTTCCTGATGTCAGAGGGCACATTCCCGGGGGGGGGGGGGGGAGAGAACATATGCACATATACACCTGGAATACTGCCACCAGGGCTTGAATCTGACTGCTAGCCGGCCATGTGGGATCCAGCTTCCTCTGCATAACAATCATTACCATATGGCGCCAGACCTAAAATACATCTTTTTCCCTTATTTTTGCCAGAGGAAGCATACACTCATTGGAAAGACTTTTCGAAAGATGGAGAGAGGGAGAAAGCATCTCCTGATGGGGCGTGGTGATGACACAACCCTGTCTCCTCCATCCTGTCGGAATCTGGGGCACACACGCACATGTGCTAGTGTGTTTTTGGGGGAGAGGTTTTTGTTTTTCTGCTATAGGGCACGTGTGCTCGCCAAAAAGACAGAGACAGAGAGACAGGAAGTGAGAAATCACCCCCCGGGGGGATGGCCACGCTGCAATCCCTTCTCCTCCATTCTCCTCTCAGGATATATATATATATTTTTAATTTATTTTTTTATTTTTATTATCATCATAATCTTCTTTATATTACATTGGATTATATATAACTTTACAGTGTATTACATTGTTTTTTCAAAAGGGAATGCCATGCATGTCAGTCAGTACAGAGACATTAATCTCCCCACTTTAACATTCCATATCTTTTCTGTTTTCCCCAATCATTATTTTTATTATTCTAATTATTTTTATAAAACAGTCAATTGCTATTTCTCATTTTGCTTGTAAAAATACTTTGCCTATCATGAAATACTTCTCAGACCAATCC